>NW_022196904.1:96462418-96513800 GCF_008632895.1 Mastomys coucha | reverse complement strand
AAGAGATGCAGTTTTCCTCTAGGCTATGACTCCCATTTCTTCAGTTTGCATTGTAAACAAGTTTATAGCAACCCCTTCCTTCACCTTGCCAGGATGTTAACAAGCTGGGGAGGCTGAATTCTCCTCAAGGCTGCTGGCATGCGCAGGCAGAGTCAAGATGCAGAAGGACCCCTGCATAGGGATCTTGGAGATGCGTGCCATTCCCACAGGGACAGCTGCAGAAGCACAGGGTTGGATCAGTGCCAGAGTCATGTGACACAGAAGCTTGAATCCGTCGCTATGGAGCAGGAGTCAGCTCGTCAGTGGCCACTGCCCGACGTTCCGCCGTCCCCACCATCAAAGGCACTGTTCCTCTCAAGGACAAGTTAAGCATCTCGCTCCAAGTGAGTTCTGCCGGGAAGGCGGGAAGGCGCGGGGCAGGAAGGAACCCGGGGCTGGGTGAACAGCCGCAGGAGGTTGCCTGGGCAGGATTCATGGGCGGTTTCCCAGCTGGTTGGGACAGTGGGCCTCTGGGCCAGAGTAAACTACGCAGCAGACTATTCTGGAACAGGTTGGGATGAGAACAAACTGGCCTAGTGAGGGAGCTGGGCGGAGTTGAGGGCGGTTGTAGAGAAGCCGGCCACGCCTCTTATAGGTGGATGGTTGCCTCAGTTACCTGCATCGGAAGGTGTAAGTGAGTCCCGAGCCACTCCCTGCTCCACTGCTCCAGCGGAATCCGAAGTGAGTGTGGCAATAGAGAGGTGAGCTCTGTCCCCAGCCTTGCTGTTAGCTGGTAAGGATACCACAGTCATCCCCTGGTGGCCTGTTAAAACGAATGTGATCACTCCTCCCCAGCTATTGCACCTTTGGCTGAAGCCAGAATGGAGGCAGAGGGTCAATGAGGGCCTGGAGACACTGGTACTCTGCGAAAGGTGTCAAGCCTGGTCCAAGGGGCTTCTTGGACCTGCAGCTAACCTGTCCTCGGGTCCCAGAGAGCACCTTCTGTGCTATAATACTTTTCTCTTTGCTAGTCCTTTGAGACGTAAGCTCAGCCATGCTTAGAGCTGCCTAGCCTACTATGGGTAAGATCTGAGGTCTGTATTCAATCTGTATCTACCAGGACCAAACCTGTTGCTGGGACCACCCGTGATTCTCATAGCCCTGAAGAAAATGAGCATCAAGAAGAAAGATCTTATTACCTTACAGGACCCTGAAGCCAAGTACCCGCTGCCCTTGATTGAGAAGGAGGTAGTGGGTCACTTAAACCTTCCTCTGGTTAGGTGAAAGAGGAAAATTGGGGGGTTGGGGGGAGGGCAGAGAATGTTAGCTGGGAAGTTGGGATGAACAGTCACCTCGGGACCAAATGAAGCACATTTCTAAAAATCTGGGCCACAAAGCAAAACTCCTAGAGAGCCAACTGAACCTGCCTACCTTTTTCCCCCCTTCTTTTTCTAACCAGGAAATCAACCACAACACCAGAAGGTTCCGCTTTGGACTGCCCTCACCAGACCATGTCCTAGGGCTGCCTGTAGGTGAGCAGTGCTTGGTGATATCTCCAAGTCTGGGCGTTTGAGTACTCAGCTCCTATTAGCAATGGATTCCCATTCTCGTGGGGTATGTAGGGTACACTGATATAACCCTGGACCACATGAATGGAGGGGATAGGCAGCTGGACTTGAGGACAGGGTCCCCATTGTCCCAGGTGGACTGTCACAATAGTAATAGCTTGAGGAGCACAGATAAGTCTTAAGCCTAGAGTCAGGAGGTCTAAGGTCTCATTAAAGGCTCTTGTCCATGCAGTTTAAGGCCAGTCCCTCACTGTCTCTGACCTTCCATCTTTAAAATAGTACTTCCCAGGCCTATCTGCCTACTTCGGGTATAGTGAGAGTAAAATGAATGATGGATGTAAAAATTCAGAAATTTCGTTGTGTTGTTCAGGGATGACAAGAACAGATCTTCCTTTACAGTCAATACTATACATGGGAAGTCACTAGCAATGCAAATGCCCTAATTGGATGGATTATCTGAAGGGTCCTGAGACCCACTTAAGGAGGGACTCACTGTGGAAACCAGCCACAGCTGACCTCATGAACTGCTCCACTTCCTGTTTCATCAGTAACATCTCTAGACAGCTCCTGAAATGAAAAACCTAAAGGACTGGGTTGGGCCTGAGAAGCCTTGACTCTTGTCTCCTAGAGGACAGTCTTACTGATGGCCTACTTTCAAAGAAAACCCTGACTTCGGCTCTGCCAAGTGATGAAATTATAGTATGAGGAATCCTGCTGGGGCCCTGAGCCTGCTTGCTGTCCCTCACTCCTCTGTCACTGGGCGTTCCATTCCTCTGCTTAGCCTGTCTGTCACCACCTGGGAGGCAGCATGAAAGCACAAGCCACTTGAGAAATAGAATTCGTAAAGACTTCTCTGACCTGCTCTCTCTTTAGCCCCGGTGGAAGCTGTGTGGTCAGTGGGACAAGGCAATGTAGAGCCCTCTAAGATTCTTGATAGGAAAACTGGATGCCTCACAGCTCAGCTGAGACAAAGATGGGAAGAGGTGGGACCCTGGGACCCAGGACACAGCTACACAGCTTCATTCTGTGTGGGGATGCAGTGACTGACTTTCTAGGTCCCCAGTTTCAGGTGAGCTCTCAGAAGGAAGCTGTTGCTTCAGGCCTGTGTTCTCAAGTGACTCCAGTGCCCAATCAGGTTATGTCTATAAGTTAGCCTCAAGAGACTCTGCTAAGACCCAGATTTACACTGCTTAACATTATCAACTAGTCTCTATGTCCTAAAGCAGCCCACTCCCCTTCTTCCTTTTTGTCCTCTCTCTCTCTCTCTCTCTCTCTCTCTCTCTCTCTCTCTCTCTCTCTCTCTCTCTCTCTCTCTCTCTCTCTCTCTCGTCTCTCTCTGTGTCTCTGTCTCTGTCTCTGTCTCTGTCTCTGTCTCTCTCTCTCTCTCTCTCTCTCTCTCTCTCTCTCTCTCTGTGTGTGTGTGTGTGTGTGTGTGTGTGTGTGTGTGTGTTTCGACCAGTGTTTCTAATTTCCCAGGTACACTTAGTTTCTACTTCATCTGAACCTGTCCTGGAACCTTCTTTTGCTTCTAGCTTTTAGCAATTCTTGATGCAGCTCCTCCCTTCAATACTAATTGCTTTTGTCCCTGAAGTCTGCACTTCAATCTAACCCATTATCTGCCATCAGTCTATAGTCTAAACTCATATGTCTTTTCCCTCCCCTCCAAGTCTATAGAATTCAACTCTGGACAGGCAAAGACATAGTGTAAATGTCCCCGTTGCCTCTCAGTAGAGCCAATGGCCAGACTGCACACATTATTACTTTATTTGAAATAGGACTATCCAGGTCCTGGGACCCTGCAGTATCCCTGAGGCTAAGCCCTGTTATACTCTGGAACACAGGAGGGGTACTGGTGACTCCCTCCCAGACTCCAGGTTAGGAAGAAAAACCTTCATGAAGACACTAGTTTTCTTTAACAGAAAAAAAAAATTTTTTTTAGCCAGGTGGTGGTGGCACACGCCTTTAATCCCAGCACTTGGGAGGCAGAGGCAGGCAGATTTCTGAGTTCGAGGCCAGCCTGATCTACAGAGTGAGTTCCAGGACAACTAGGGATACACAGAGAAACCCTGACTTAAAAAAAAATTCTGAGACCAGATCCCACTCTTATTTAGCCCAGGCTGTACTGCAATTTATAGCTCAGATTAGCTTTGAACTCAAGTCAATCTCTAATGCCCAAATGCTAGGATTACAGGTATGCACCACCACACCTGGCTCCTTTCTGGTATTTTTAGTGTCCATTCCCACCTTTAATTCAGTCTTACTCTAAGAGTCATAGTGTGATCATGGCTGGGCAGGTGTTATCAAAGTGAATGAGAGATTCCTGGGTCCTATTTACTATCCTCAGGCTTAACATTTGATACATTTTTGTAGGTAACTATGTCCATCTCTTGGCACAAATTAACAATGAATTGGTAATCAGGGCTTACACACCTGTTTCCAGTGACGATGATCAAGGCTTTGTGGACTTAATTATAAAGGTAAATAATGCTCATCTTACCCAGCTGTCTGGAACCCCCAGGTATCCTAAGTGTGGTTAGAGTGGAGAGCAGTGCTTTTTCTCTGGGGGGACTTATGGCCTGGACAGTGCTTTTCAATAATCTCATTTATCAGTGATGCTACACTTTATCCTGTAGTGCCTCAAAGGATAGCCGTGGTTAGTTTGTCAACTTGACACAGTCTAGAAATTACCTGAGAAGAGTCTCAATGAGGGGCTGTCTATATATACTAGGTTGGTCTGAGGAAATGTGTGTGGTGGATTATCTTGATTATATTAATTGATGTAGGAAGATCCAGCCCACTGTGGGTAACACCATTCCCTAGGCAGAGGACACTGGACTTTTAAGTGCAGAGAATGAGCTGAGCACTGCCAGGCATGCATGCATACAGTCATTTCTCTCTGTCAGAAGTGAGATGGTGAGCTGTGCCAAGTTCCTGCCTGGACTTCCCTGCAAAGATAGACATTAGCCTGGAATTATAAGCTAAAATAAACCCTTTCTCCGCTAAATTGTTATGGGATATTTTATTGTGGATACAGAAATAAAATGTTGTATTGTTGACAGTGAGTATGAAAGTATGTACTTGCATGATTTCTGATTCCAAGCGTACTTTCCAGCTGTGTGTAACTATAGCCAAAGACATGGAAGTGTAAAGGACCCATAATTGCTTTCAGATCTACTTCAAAAATGTGCACCCCAAGTATCCTGAAGGAGGAAAGATGACTCAGTACTTGGAGAACATGAAAATTGGGGATACTATCCTTTTTCGGGGGCCAACAGGGCGCCTGTTCTACAATGAGCCAGGTACCAGGTGCTGCTCAGTGGGGTCTCACGGCTGGGAGATTCCTCCTGTGGTCTTACTGTGGTCTTTCTCAGCCCTAGGGCACATGGGTTTGTACTTCCAGTCTTCAGACATTCGTTCACAGGAATGCATATATAGTGATTTCTATCTCTACTCAAACTTATTCCACATGTGTATGCTGGAATACCTTCATTACTGTTTCTGCATAGACCTATGAATGGTGGCTGCTGGTGAGCACAATTGAGGGAGTTCACACTAATCATTCACCCAGATTCTCCATTTACTCACTCATCCACCATTGTGATGGAGAGGGCTCTAAGAGGCTCCGAGTTCATTTCAGCTTGCCTGAAGAAAAGGCCCAGCTATGCTCAGCCTTGATTTCCACTCTGCACACTGGCATACCAGAGGTGGACTATGAAGCTACTGTCAGAATGGCTTGGGATGCTACAACCTCTCCTTAGCTGGATCTGCCTCCTAAAAGTCAGACATCTTTTGTAAGCTGCCAAACAAGGGCTACAGAAGTCAAAAACATTCTTTATATTTCTAGGGACCCTTTTAATCAAAGCAAACAAAACGAGTGAGCCTGAAAAAAAGCTGGTTCATCACCTGGGGATGATTGCTGGAGGCACAGGTAAGATTTTGGGGGTTTCTCTAAGACCTTTCTAACCTGGGGTCCTTTGACCCTATGAGAAGTGTTGCAAGAGATTCCTCCCCAGCTGTGGTAGTGGGAATGTGGAGTCAGATACTGAATCTGACGCCATTCCTCTGCTCCCTCTCAAGTCAAGGCTGTGTGGCCAGGCTAGGCAGGCTTTGCTCACTGGTTCCTAAATAGTGGAAGATGCAGTTCCAGCCTGACTTTTAAATCCTTTGAGAATGAACTCTCAAGGAGACATACAGGGTTAGGCACCATCACAATCTTAATACTATCATGTTCACTGGCCATGGCCTCCATGTGTGTGTGTGTGTATGTGTGTATGTGTGTATGTATGTATACATATATACATACACACATACATACATAATGCATGCCACCTGAACACCCAGGCTCAGAATCATGACTATTATTATACTATGAATTTGCTTTTTTTTTTTTTAACTAGCTCACAGAATGTTCCTTTCCTCTTGTCACAGGAAAACTTAAAAGGAGAGCAGAGCATGTGGCTCAATTGGTAGAGTATTTGCCTAGCACAGGAGGCCCTGGGTTTAATCCACAGTACCATATAAAACCAGGCATGGTGACACGGTTGTAACTCCAGTACTTGACATGATCAGAAGTTCAAGGCATTCTTTGGCTACATAGTGAGTCAAGGCCACCCTGGGATACATGAAACCCTGTCTCAAAAAGGAAAAGGGGCCTTTGACCTTCTGTTGCATTAAAAGGGAACACCAAAATCAAGGATGTTCTTCCCCACTTTGGGGCTTGGGGGGATAAAAGGGAAAATGGTAGAAAGAGAATCAATGAACATGTTAATCCACTAAAGGCCAGAAACTGGGGCGTTGAAGATGGGAGCAAACTGGCCTGCCCACTGTTTTGCAGGCATTACACCCATGCTCCAGCTGATTCGCCATATCACTAAGGACACCAGCGATGGGACCAGGATGTCTCTCCTCTTTGCCAACCAGGTCAGTTCTGCAGAGTCAGCCCAGAGTTGGCCTCGGTAGCATGGAATGTTCCAAGTCGGGCCTCTGTATGCATTCCTCCCCCGTTGCCTGAGGACATGCTGCATGGCTGCTTGGGGCTGTGGGAGGCTTTAGTGGGCCGCTGCTGGCAGCTGAAGAAGCTAAGGCCAGGCCTGACCTGCTTGTTTCCTCTTAACCCCTATCTTCCCTATAGCCCCACTCCATGCACTGAGCTTCCTCCCTAATTCCCAGTTCTCTGTTTTACTGGGTATTAAATAATGCATGTTCCTGCTAGAAATTCTAAGTTCAGAAGAATATACATGCTTTCATTTGTCTTTTTTTCCCTATATGTACTATGTATCTATACATGATATATCCTCATACACACACAATTTTTTTTTTCACTCAGTAGTATCAACATAGGCATTTTACTCTTACTAACTTTAAATATTCACACCAGAGTCAAAGTAATGTTTTACTAAATATTCATTCAGGGTCTTTCCAGATTTTGGTCATAAACAATAAGTAATTATAAGTAACTGTTAACTTTTATTTTCTGAAACAATGGCAGAAGTAGAATTACTGGACAAGAGTCATGGAGGGTTTGATGGCCCAAGCCTGGGCACTTTCTTGGAGCCTTGGCCCAATTTTCCCAGAAGCAAATGTAGATCAGCGTCCTCTTCTATCAATCGTTAGCACTGCCTTCCCTTGGCTCCTCAGAGAAGGCCAACCTGCACAAAGCCTGTGTCTTTTGGCCTGTCAGGCCTGAACCTGGACACTGGGAAATGCGTGGGGACTTTTGTATACAGTTGGTGGTCTGCGCAGCCAGTCCTTTCAGCCAAAGGGCAGCCTTGCTGTTGGTACTCCTACCCCACCCTTCAGCCCCTCCAGGGAGTAGCAGGACCATGCCTGCCCCTGCAATCTGGCAAGCTCTCAAGCTTGGACAATGGCAGTTCAGTTGTGAATGTGCAGACCCATGCATTCAGTCTAGGGGGACATACTGGCTGTTCCTAGAGGGCCTTAGTTATGTTGCTTCTTTTATAGACAGAAGAGGATATCTTATTGAGAAAGGAGCTAGAAGAAGTCGCCACGACTCATCAAAACCAGTTCAACCTGTGGTATACTCTGGACAGGCCTCCCAGTGGTATAATCCATGTTACTCTCCTTTATTCTGGGCCAGCTCCACCCTTTGACACACCTATAGACTAGTCTCTAAGTTTTGTCTGTTCTGTCTTTAAGGTTTACTCCAAAGGAGACTATGCCTGGGGGCTCTTGGCCTGTATAGGGCATACAAGAATCTGAGTGGGAGGACATTTGAGAGCAGCAGTTTTTAATGGGAGTCAAGGGCAGGTGCTAAATACCTCTTCTACATGCCACACACTGCACTGGGTATAGACTTTGAGCCACCTAGCAATTTGAACACGTATTCTCCAGTCCGCACATTGCACCTAATAAGACCACTGGCCCCTTAACCTTTTGTACCTGCTCATGGCTACTTCTCCCCTCACCACCAACCACTTCTGGACAGCAGACTTCAGATGCTGACCTTCAGTCAGTCCTGCAGTCCTTGCATCCCAGGAACCACCATGCACCTTACATCGTACATGACATATCTCCTGCTTCCCTGATCTATATCTGTAAACTGTCTAGTGGAGACTGCTGCCCAATTCCACAAATACCAGTGTGGCTTCCTCACCCCTACCTAACAGCCCCACTTTCTACTCAGTGCTTAGAGCAGAGAGACATCATCCCCAGTCTCCGAATCTAAGGCTTGAGCATGGAATTTTGGCAAAAAATGCTCTGTATGGCAGGGAACCCATAGATCTGCTTCTTGAGTCAACTATGACAACCAGTGGTGCAGACTTCTAAGCTTTTGTAGGGCAGCCTGGTCTCCAGCATCAGGCACAATGCAGAACCATGCTTCCTCCCCTTTCTGCTTCCTTTCAGGCTGGAAGTACAGCTCAGGCTTCATTAATGCTGACATGATCAAGGAGCACCTCCCTCCTCCCGGGGAGGCCACACTCATCCTGGTATGTGGCCCACCACCGCTGGTCCAGGAGGCAGCTCACCCCAGCCTGGAGCAGCTCGGCTACACCAAGGACATGATTTTTACCTACTAACACCTCCCAGGCTACTTAGTGGGTCCCTCTCTGTTTTAGAGTGAGTTTGGCTTCACCCTGTTCAAGTGGGTTATCTGTAACGTGTCTCTCCGTGGCACCCTTGGGCATGGTGTTCTTTTGGTTGTGGGCCTAAGAAGAGTTCACAGGCTGAAGACAAAAGTGATTTTTTGAGCTTCCAGGCTTGGCACCTAGGAAGGAAGCTACTTTCTCCATGACATTCTCCATGACTTAGTGGAATAAACTAGACTACTTTGCATTTAGCTCACAATGTGTGGATATGTAGAAAATACCCTGAGCAAGCCAGGACTTGCCGATGTGGGGAGGGGGTGGAAAGGAGTAGGGGTGCGACCAGAACTAGCAATATAGCAATGGTTGTGGGATTCCAGCAAGATCCAAACAGGCCACTATCATCCTGACCGCTTACAAACCTTCTTTCCATTTCTCTGCTTTGAAGGCCAAACTCACATGAGGGCAAAGGCCTTGTGTGTTCTTCCTTGCTTTGTGGGACACTTTTTTAATAAAGCTGTATGTCAGGGCAGTAAATCCACAGTAGGTGGGCTCCAGGAACCCCTTTCTTACTCCCTGCATTTTGTACAGCAGATGGAGACATTGCTGGAGATATTTATATTTTAGCATCCTCCACCTTGGCATTGTGCCGAAGTTGGCATAGTTAAGTTTCTTCATTTACCATTTCCAGAAACTGTGCTTCAAATCCCATCATTCAAACCAGATGGTTTAGGGACCGCTAGTGCCACCTGCGGTTCAAAGTGAGAATAATAGACTGCTGCTCTGCTACTTCAGGGGGTAAGCTCACCCCAACTCCATTCCTTACAATCTTCCTAATGGGCCAGAGGTTCTGTGGAGCTTTTGTTCTCTAAGTTACACAGGAGGAAACAGACAGTGTTAAGTCACGCATTTTTTCCCAGTCATTCAGACAGTGGGTAGCAGAGTTGCCTTTAAACCTGGATCTGTTTAATTCTATGTCTGTTCTCCCTTCGGAAGAACTGGCAAAGTAGCCGCAGTTTGCACACTGGCTGCTGGATTTGCTACTCAATGTGCACATGTGTGTGCGTGCAGAAGGGTGAGGGGGGTACAAGAAAAAGAAGAGAGGAGTGTGGTTCCATGAAGCTCTGCTATACCCTTGAATCTCACCCGTGGGGGGCCAAACACCATCTCAAATAGGCCTGGGAGGGATATTCCCACGTTCATCTACCCACTTGTGCTCAGTGTATTCTTGCATAATGCCCTCCTCAGGGAAAGACACAACTGCTCACTCTCTGCTACACTGCCCAGTTTGCCCTTGAACTCACTCTGTAGCTCAAGTCATCTGTGAACCCCACAATCCTCCTGCCTCAGCTTCCCAACTAATAATAACTAGGGTTACAAGTATGTGCCTCCAGGTTCAGCTGCAAAGCCTTTCACCATTGGACTCATCCCACCTCACTGGATTTTTTCCTTCCCTAGACCTTCTGGTGATTTCATTGGTCATTTGACAAAGCCTGGAGATGTTTTTGGCTTTCCTAGCTAGAGGAGGTGCCAATGACATCTGCAGGGAAGACCAAGGATAGTGGTCATTGGCAACTTGATTAAAAGCAATACACCTGAGACTCACTTAGCCCACACAACCTACAGCAGCTCAGACGGTTTATGTGGCAGGTACGTGTGCATATAGCCTTAGAGTGAACTGTGAACATCTCAGAGGCACATGATGCTGAAGGGCAGAGCTGGTTTGGAACCAGAAGAAAGAATAAAGGAAGGGAAGCAAAGACAAATCGGTGGACTCACAAAGGCTGGCAGGATGGTGGAAATGGGGCACAAAGGTGGCAAGATGGCATGCCCATCTGCGACAACAGAATTCAAAGCAGAAATGTGACAAGGTGACAGAAGTGATGAATGTTTGGAAGGGATCATCTAGGAAAGTGTGGGACCAAATATAAAACCATGGGCAGCGATCAGACAGCAAGGGTGGAACTAGAAGTCATGGCCTGGGAGGGAACTGGCTTGTCTGAGGCAGAACAGGAAAAAAAAAAAACAATAAAGTTTGAGTTTGAAGACTGTCCACTAGGGGGCAGTGATTGACCAGGCATTATTTGAGGCAGGTGAGGGGGGGGAAATGTGTGTTATGTCACCTTGGGTATCTTGGAATGTGGGTAGATGAAAGCTGTTGGGGGATCAAGAGAGGAGTCCTGGTTCTCATGCCCAGGCTCCTCTTAGTGGACATACATACTTCTATGAAGCTGCCCTAGAGGGTCCCCTGCTCCATTCCCCCAATCATTTCACTCAGCCACTGCAGAACCCACAGAACAGTTTGTACAACCTCTCCCCCCAACCCCCACCCCCGCCCCAGAGGCTTTTAAGAACTAACAGCTCATTGTCTTTGTTCTGTATTTAACACCTCACTTTCATCTCTGCAGGAGCAGTCTGCAGTTTGCATATAAAAGTACAAAAGGTAGAAAATTTGTAGTGGAAAGCAACCACTGACAACACAGAAAAGCGTGGGGACACATCCGAATACCTGTCCCACCCCTCTGTTTTCAGCACCTACATCCAAGGAGGCCAGCCCACAAGCCCCATCTAGGGTGCCAACCCCCCATTGAGGTGCCAACTCCCCATTGAGGCAAACATTCAGGCTCCACGTGTGCCCCTCTAGGCTCTCAGCCATGAAGAATGTCATCTGCAGTCATCAGCATCAGGGACAGCCAGGCGGGTCATTCAGTAGTTGGTCCTGGCTTAGTAGAGTCTGTAAGAACACAGCCAAAGGGGCAGTTTAACAGTCCATAGGCCAAGGCATCTTCACAAGAAACAGACACCGGGAGTGGCCCATATACAGCATCACTGACCTACAAAGTTATGGTATCCCAAGGAACCTGAGCACTGAGTGTTGAAGAGACAGTGATGTGAAGATAAAAATGAGGGCAAAGCTGGTATACACAAGTGTTTGCCTTTCTTGCACAATTTTTTAGGTTCGTCCCTACCACCACCACCCATACATATATACACATAAAACTAAGCCTTTCACCTTAGAGGTAAACTTACTATTTCAAGACCTCCAAATATTTGTTAAGAGATCATGGGCCAAGATTGTACAGAGATATTTCCCTGTATGAGCCAAGAGACAAAGTCTGTGTGGCACTGACACGAGGGACTCTTCTACTTTGCCTTTAGACAGTTTCCTAACTGTGGGTAGCCGTTTCTTGCTACCTCTGGCTTTCCCAGGTGATTTACATGAGGGTTATCATTGGCCCTGCTTTATTAGGGCTAAATAATATTGGGTATCTAAAAGTAACTAAGACCAGTCTCAGAAGGACAACAGCACACCTAAGCTGCTAAAGCTAGTACAAGGCAAAGAAGAAAGTGAGAATAATATACTGCTGCTCTGCTACTTCAGGGGGTAAGCTCACTCCTACCCTCCCCAAAACTTCTTTGCTTAGGACCAAGCTGCCTCCTATGGAAAGGGCGTGTTTAGTATTCTTGGGCATGGCAGGCTTTCCTAACTTGCAGGGTATATCCATGATATCAGAGGATCAATGGGAATGCATGTTCTTCTGTGCCAAGAAGGCAAAACAGTATTCACTGGGCCAGAAGTGAGTCTGAGCTTTCACCTGGCTGGATGGGTGACCTAGAACTGCTTGGGTACCATCGTATCACTACCAGCTCTGAGACCAGGGAAAGGCTCCAGCATCCTGCAGGTTTAAGCCAACTCTGCCAAAGGCCTGTGGGCCTGCATTGCCCTGCAGTGGCTCCAAGTCAGCAACAGGCCAATGGAGGAGTTCTTTGGGCTGCTGTGTGCCTCAGGGCTGGCTCAGGTTCTAATCTACTATCAAGCAGCATCATTTCCTCTCCCGTGGCCATGAACACCCCACCGCACCAAGCTCACTGGGATTTACTAGCCATGCTACAAGGAGGGGAGTTGGAATCCTACCGTGAGGCGGTGGATGTCTTGGGAGAGGAGCCCTATCTGTGTCACGGTGCCTTCGGAAGGTGCCATCTGTAAAATGGGCAGCAGCCTGGTCAGCACACAGGGGTGAAGCCCATGCTTTACAGAGACAGTGGCATGCAAAGCCCCCTCTACTCAGGTGCATCCTCTCCAGGACATTCTTCCCTGGAGGGTGGACGGCGCGCACTCTAGGCTGGTGAGACCCATGCAGTTTCAGTTCCTGCACGGCATGCACACACGCTCTGCCGAAGCCACATTCAGCACCAGCACTCAGTGTAGAGATGCAGGCCACGGGCAGAGCCCGTCAAGCAGCCTCTTGCATGTGTCCAGTGGTCCAGCTATTTCCAGAAGCAGAGAGCAAGAGAGATGAAAGCCTCCAGATTACTGGACAGGAGGGTGATTTCCAGGCACAGCACCCCAGATGTCACTGCTGAGGTGTAAGAGGGCATCTTCTGGAGGCTGAAGCCTCCTCACAGCACAGGAGTCTCCGTCTCCTGCATTCCTCCTCCCCTTCTCTGCGGTACCACTGGCCTACTCCGTCTTCTTTATCTGGAAGCTGCAGACGTGGAGGCACCAAGGGCAACCCCTTGTACGAGGAAAAACTCAGATCCACTACGGGAATGGAAGCCGAATGAGGTCACACAGATTCAGCAGCAATACAAGCCCATGCAAGGTCTCAAAACAGGTGCATGCGGCCTCCCCCCCACTGGGACATAACCAACAGGACACAAAACTTGGCCTGACCTGCTCTACAACAGCATTGGCCATTAAGTACCAGAACTAAACACTAGTGTTGCCCAACCTGGCAAGCTTGTGCCCACTTCTCTTACTACCTGGACTTCAGAGGAGGTAGCAGCCTTAAGTAACAGACCATGGCTGAGCCTTCTGTATGGATTAAGAACCTGAATCTGGCCGGGCAGTGGTGGCGCACGCCTTTAATCCCAGCACTTGGGAGGCACAGGCAGGCGGATTTCTGAGTTTGAGGCCAGCCTGGTCTACAGAGTGAGTTCCAGGACAGCCAGGGCTACACAGAGAAACCCTGTCTCGAAAAAAAACGAAAAAAAAAAAAAAAAAAAAAAAAAAAAAAAAAAAGAGAGAGAAAAAAAATCCTGAATCTGATGTAGAATCAGAATGCCATAATGGGGCCATCAGTCCTGCCCTCCCTGCCAGATGGATAAAACACTGCCGGTATTCTGTAGATGAAGCCCACTGGACCAGGAGTCCAATGTTGGCCAGTCCCAAACTGGAATTTCCTGAGCAGAAGCTCAGGCTGGCAGAGTACACATCTCTTCCTGGTCAGTCTCTGGCCAGACACAGGCCATCTGGTGAGCCCATTACCAGCTAGCCTGTGTCTAAAGCAAGAGACTAGCTCAGTTTCTACTCTTCCAGGAAACAGAAATGGGCAAGATGTGAAAAGCAGAGGCTTGCCAGAAAGGCTGCCTGTTCATCACCCCACCCTTCACTGTAAGGCTCATGCTGCTGAAATGGAAAACTAAATAGGGTCTGTGTGACAGATGTTCACCTCTAGCCAGGGTGTGTGTGATACCCTGGCTGCTTCTATGCTTCATGGAGGGAAATGAGGCTCAAGGCAATAGGGCCACAGGCATCCTGACAGATGTTCCATTCCCTTGGTTGAATCCTAAATTACAGGCCCTTAAGCAGTCTAGTGGGTATCACCCTACCTCCAGCCCCCAACAAAATTAAAAATGTTTCATACTTTCTACATAAATACTGTTTTTATTATCAGAAACAAGTGGCCACCCTATAGTAAGGTACAATCAAATTACATTGTCACTATGGCCTAAATACCCGATGTTGGCACTTTGATCTCAGCCAAGACTTTGTGGCTCACAGGCCTAAGGCACTTGAATTCTTCCCTCGACTGGAGTATAGGGGCAGTGTCTGAGAACTGAGCCTTTTGGGATTGCCCAGGGCCTGCCTCTGCTCATGTGTTTTCCAGATGAAATATGGATATTATGAATTATTAAACATCTACAAATGTCTCCAGGTGATTTCCCCTGAGTCCACATTTGGCTATAGTTCCCCAAAGTCTGTTCCTTTTGTGGCTGTGTAACTGCATATCCTGACTGTCCTTAAGGTGTGTAGTGAGACCAGCCCAAAGACACACAATTGTTTTCTGCAGATCATGCACAAGGAGGAGGGTGAAGTGCAGTTACATGGTGACACACGGTGTTACTGTGAGCTCTCTGTGCACAGAGAAGGCAGATGGCAGGGGCGTCAGCTTATCTGTCCCACCTGGTCCAGACCATCTAGTTCATGGTTATCAAGGGGACTGAGGCCCCGGTAGACACCGTAGACCCTGTGGCTGTCACTGACAGCATCTCCAGGCTCCATGGGGCAAATGTAATCTGTAGATTCATCAAACTTCTTTTTTCTCATGTTTCCAAAATGTGAAAATCCAAGTTTCCTAGGCTGAAACAGCAAATGCAAGATGATGAGAAAGAGTCCAGGGTCAGTGTCAGATGTGACTGACAGTAGTATATCTGGGTGCTAGCTCAGGAGGAAAGAAATGAAAGTGTTGTGGGAAGCAGGACTCCCAATGACATGCTCCATGCTGAAGTGAGGTCAGTAGATGAATAACCTTGAACACCGAGCTGTTCCTCGGAGGCTGTGCCTAAAACTCAGCCCTGATCCCTGCCCCCTCCCCCTTGCCCCCTTCCTCCAGCCACTTCTTATTTCCCAAGGTAGATTGAGAGGTGTCCTGGAATGCTACTGTCTGCTCTTGAGGTCAAGTGCAGGGGGCCTGTCTCACCATAGCTGCTGGTACATCTGTGAGTGAGGGGCAGCCAGAGCCACAAGAATATCCAGACCCTGGAAGAACCTGGGCTGGCCTTCTCTTTTGCCTGAGCTTCACCCATACTGCTCTGCAGGACTCCCTAAGACATAGGACTTGACCTGCATCCTTAGGGAAAGGAATGTGAGCAGGAGATATAGCTGGACCCAATGATTGCTTAGGGAGAATTCAGCTTAGCTTCTGAAGGTTACCTGTGGCCTGCAGATAGATTCAGACTGAAGATGCTGTGTGTGGCTTGGGCTAGACTTTGTAGGATTCAGAGAGGCCAGAGAACGAGAGGTGCTTAGGCCAGCTGTGTGCTGGCTCTATCCCAGAACACAGGCAGGATAAGCTGCCATGAGAGCACTCTTGGTGCTAGCAAGATGGCTGTGACCAAGACCCCAGGGCACTGTGGTACACAGATGGGCCCGACTGAGGGAACCCAGAGCCCATCTGCTTGGCAGAACTGGAGTAGAGAACAGCTTCCCAAGAAGAGCTACTTCCTGTACACACTTCCAGTGGGCGATTTTCCTGGGACTTGGGCCAAGTAGGGGATGGATCTAATAAAGATGAACAGACCTCAGGAGCAGACTCCTACAGCATAAGCCAAGCACGGCCCTCATGTAGGGCTGCACTCATTGGTTTGGCCCAGGCATCAAACTAACAGATGTTTAGCATAAGGATCAGAAGACAGGCTGCTGGGACCCGAACACAGGCTCTCACAACTCACCCGAACTTTGGCTGTGGTGGTCAGAGGTGTGTAGGCTGGTGAGGTCATTTTATCTCGCTTTTCCTGTTCAGCCTCGGGACCAATCAGGGCGTTGAACTTGGTGGTCAGATGGCGCCTGAGGAGTGTCTTCTGTGGGGGGATGTTAAGAAGCATAGCCAGGGTGTCCCCAGTAAAGCGAGGCTCCAGGATCTAAGAAGAAAACACAGACCAACTTAGCCAGTGGTTACTCTAGAAGGCACTGGGGAGCGGCAGCGGGTGGGGAAGGTAAAAACTTATTCCTCTGGGCATTGGGTGCCTCCATAACCGAGGCTGTGTTCTATGTCCTAGCCACACCATCTCCCCAGCATAAGGCCTAGCTTTGATCAGACTAGCATGCCTGTCGACCTCATGTTCACAGGCTAGCAGAGAACCAGAGCCTCTCTGATAAGGCTGCTTTCGAGTCTTCTCTGATGGCATCTAGGCCACCACCTCCACACTTCCCTTCTGGCTTTGACACTTGACAGAGCTAAGTGGTGATACAGATCATATCAGAGCAATCAGGAAATTGCATTTGGTGACCTCCCCCACTTCCCCAGCCCCCGTGTTCCTCTGGGAACAGGTGGAACTGCCTTGTTCAGAGTTGATCTCATTCAAACACCACCACCCGCCCCCCCTGCTCACTGGAATCCTCTGGACTGTAGCTGAGGGAGTCCTCATAGAAGTCATCCCAACTCTTTCTGAAAGGCACAGTAATGCTCAGCCAGAGATCTCAGGAGTACTCTGAGATTTCAAATTCTGTAAAATGGTTCAGATGAAGTACCTCATTTCTTTTTCCCACTAGAATGCCTGGTCCTTACAAAGTACGAGGCTTAGCTTTAATCATCAAGCTGGCCCAGTAGAATCATCTATAGGAAGAGTCTCAGGGAGGGGCTGCCTAGACGAGGGTGGTCTGCAGGCACGAGTGTGAGGGAGTTTTCTTAATAGGGCTAACTGAGGTGGGCTGTTCTGAATATGGCTGCCAACATTTCGTGGGGTGGCTTCTGGATGGTGTAAGAATTAAGAAGAACTGAGCAGTATGCATGTATTCATCGTCTCCTCTCAACTGCAGAGATGTGACCAGCCATCTCAAGCTCTAGCCCTATATTCTGACTGCCCTGTAGCAATGGACTGAAGCCTGTAACTGAGCTAAAACCCTTTCTCCCTTATGTTTCTTTCCTTCTTTCTTTCTTCCTTCCTTCCTTTCTTTCTTTCTCTCTTTCTTTCTTTCTTTCTTCCTTCCTTCCTTTCTTTCTTTCTTTTTTTTAAATCATAACAACATGAACAAAATTTGGAGAGAAAGGTGGTTTGGAAATACCCCAGTCTGGGCCAAGGCATGTGAGCTAGCCCAGAGAGCCACTCACAATGAGGCCACCATGGACGCCACTCCCTCGAAGGTTGGGTGCATACTCTGCCAGGTCCACAGATCGCAGCCACTCCATTACCCTGTGGTTGGACCACTGCACAACTTCTGAAGGAGAAAGGTTACTCTGTGATGGAGGAGAGTCAAAAAGTTAGGCTCTGTGTGGTCCTTTGTGGGGTCAGCACCTCTGGGGAGTCTTGCCTCAGTTGTACTACCAGAACAGCACACTCTCAGGCCTTACAACCCAAGCTATCTGGGCCACTTACCTAAGATGTGCCCAGTCCTGAAAAATCAGTATCTTATTGAATTCTGCTGAAATATCTATGCTTAACTATCTGAGTCTACCATCCTAAATTTTGGCACAAACCAATAGGCATACAGGTTTTTTTCAGTAACCTAACAGAATTTTAAAGATTCAATTATGAGCCAAGTGTTTTCTAGGTTAAAAAAAAAAAAACATTTGGCATGGGCAAATGTTTTAAGGGAAGCCACACTAAGACATTCTGTGAGAGGGCACAGCAGTATAATGTTCACTGTTGTTCTAGAGGACCCAGGTTCAGTTCCTAGCACCCATGCCAGGTAGCTCACAACCAGGCCCAAGAGATCTGATAAACTCTTCAGACCTCTGTGGGTACCCATATATGTGTGACAGATACACACACAAATAAAAAGTAAATATTTGTATAAAATATAGTAATGTCTACATACTTTCACACAGCCTTGTGGGCTTCAAAATGCTCAGCACTCACACAGAAAACATGCAAGTTATATTTGTTGAACAGCAAGGAAATAAAGACTAGACAGCAAAGGCAGATATTTAAAACTCTTAAAGAACCAGAGGTAGACCAGTTCTCCACAACAGAGGAGGTGGGACACGATCCATAGGTTCTCAGTTTGGGGTTCACTGGGAAGCCCTAAAGTTTATCGAACAGTATTATGTATATCAGCCAGTGGTCCATTTATCTACACTAGTTTCCCTCTAGTAAGGTTCTAAGTCATCTAGGTTGAAGGCTAGTTAATTTTATACCAGCAAGGAGAGTAACCCACTCTGAACTGTCCAGTCTTTTGGAACTCTGTCCCCCTCTGACTCCTGGACCTTACCGCCTCTGCCTACTTTGATACCTATATTTCCATACTATCTTTCCTTTTCTCTCTCTTTTATGTTGCATCAAATCCTTATCATTATGATGACTTAGAAAACCACCATCAGAAACAACAGAGTTACAGGCACCAGAATCTTAAGCATCATGATCTATTTTGTGATGAAAGCATCCTCATTTTCTCATGATATTCCAGGTGTCCTGACTCGGGGCCACCTGGACAGCTAGTCCACTCCCTTGCCTCATCAGCGGGCCTCCTGTGTAGGCAGTTGGGGTTGAACTTGTTGACATGTAGCACATGAATAGCACATTTGATGCTGAGATGGTGTAGTTGGCTGGTGACTTTTAAGAAGAGTAGATCATTCTGGAAAAGAAAAGTTGTTGACGAGTCAGTTTCTAAGGTAACAAAAGACCCCAGCAGTTCTTTCCTGACCAAACAGAGATATGCCTTCCACATTTCAAAAAGGTTCTCACAGACAGTTTTGCTTACCATCATGGTTTGAACATTGGCACCTGATGTGCCTTGGGTGATAACAGTACTATTTTAGGGCCTTAACAATTCAAAGAAAGGTGGGATTGGAGAGATGGCTCAGTGGTTAAGAGCCATTAACTGCTGTTCTAAAGGACCTGAGTTCAGTCCCAGCAACCACATAGTGGCTCACAGTCATCTGTAATGGGATCTAATTTCTTCTGGTGTGCATGAAGACAGAGCACTCATATACATAAAATACATGAATAAATAAATCTTTTTTAAAAAGAATTCAAAGAAAGGAGGAGATCACATTTAAAATGGCAAGCATGGGGAAACCTGGGATGAGTGCTCACTGGAAAATACTTAAGGAAAAATCCTCACCACAGTTAGGTATTGCAGCATTCGCCCATCAACTCTTGATTCATGAAACTGGTCTTTGTATTGGGGTAAGCCAATATCATCAAGCCACCCTACAAAAACAGATGCATTAGGATTCATGAGAAAATGATGTGGGTGCCAAGAGGGAAAGATGACAAATGATCATTTTGAGGCTCTTGATTTCCTTCCCCAAAAGCATTAGTAATCCATCTGTCTTTCACAAGTAGGCTGCTGTCTTCGAGGCACACATTCAATGGAAAATTCTTTTACCCTTCAGAACAATAAATATATGCCTCTCCTTACGTGTCACCCAAATGTAGTCAAGCAGCGCAGACTTTTCTTCTTGCTTGGTGTTGATAGCTTTCACTGCTAAAACCAGCTTCTTCCTATGGAGGGGGTGTTTAATTCCTAGCTCCTGAAAGCAAAAGATGAAGACCACATGTGAAGTTTTGGCAAACAACTTGGTCCTTAGAGGATGTCAGTATGCTCTCCAGGGTGGTGGTAGAGCCTGGGGTAGGTGCACAGTGCCCTGGGGTGTTAGCCCTATAGCAGAAGGCAATGGCAGCCTTCCCTGTGCACCCTCTGTGTACATGGGACAGAGGGAAGCCACCACTTATCCATACACTAGTCCCCAAGCTCTGTTCTGGGGGGAAAAAACGGGGACATCTGCTCCTCATATTCAGTCCTTACCTTTTCCATGTCCTGAGGGGTAGCTGTCAGTAGTGTGTGGCCAGATGTCACCCACTGTCTGGCAAAGATCACATACTGAGCCAGGCCAAAATCCTCCAGCCATGTACATACACGTTCTGTGCTCCACTGGGCAAAGGGGGCATTGGCATCACTGGAAGCAAAGGAAGAGCATACTTCTGTTATAAGGTACCCAGGGCTTTGCATAGCACAAAGCCTCAGCTTAAAAAAAAAAAAAATCTTTTAAAAGAACCAACAAGGTGAATGGCACTGTAATACAGCCCACTGATGTTTGTGAGGCTCTAAAGCAACCTTAATAGCAGGTTTTATGTTTCAGCTGCAGCTTTTCTGAGCACAGGGCAGCCTCCATGATCCTCAGGAGACTCTTTAGTGTACATAGGTCTAGAAACACAGTATGAACACCTATTATCAAACCATTTTGTCCATAAGACTCAGCAGTATTTGGGAAATGCTTGGGAAACTAGGAAAAGACAGTCAGTCCATTCTCTAACAGGAAAAGAGGAAAGCTAGAAGCCAAAGCTCTTCTAAATAAACTAGGGGCATCTCCGTTATAATCAGCAGAAAGGAGCATTGTTTATGTCCTCTCTCTCTCTCTCTCTCTCTCTCCCTCTCTCTCTCTCTGTGTGTGTGTGTGTGTGTGTGTGTGTGTGTGTGTGTGGCACTATCAGTACTTATTATTAATAAGCCTGGTAGAAAGATATACCCAGGTGTGGACAGATAAGACAGTATAGCTTTTTTAAAGTAGAAATAAAGAACCCAATTCTTCTCAGATGATATGATTTCCTACTTAGAAACCCACAAGAGCTAAATTACTGGAAGAGGGAGAATGAATGTATACATAGGAAAACAAATGCATATGTTTATACATATGGAATGAACATTACATGCAAATGTCAATTTTCTACATATTATCCATGCAGATCAATAGCTTTTATTAAAACAATAAAAAACATCCCCCCCAAACCAACTGCAATTATAACCTCTCTAGGAGCTGCACATAGACGATCTCTGGCTGTGTTGAGGACAGGGAGGGGGTGCACCAAGGGTGACTTGATGTAGCTGTAACACTCAACTGAGCACATAAAAAAGAAGACATGAATAAATGAAGAGCGAGGTCATGTTCCTAGGCAGGACACCAGGTATTAAAAACCATCCATTCTTAAGGACATAAATTTTTCATTTGAAGCATGAATGCAATGGTACATTTGAAATTCCACCCGAGTCATGGGGGGAAAGTGTACAAAACAACTTCATACTCAGTTTTAAATATACATAGGGATTTATAGATCTACAAGACAAGCTAGTCAGAGAGCTTCCCTTCTAGCAAAATACTGTTCTCCCCGGGTACTCATGGAGGATGGATTCCAGAAGTACCGTTCTCCCCGGGTACTCATGGAGGATGGATTCCAGGAGGGTGTTGCAGCCCCAGATAGAAAATCTAGTGTTTACATAGAACTTACACATCCTCCCAAACACTAAATCATGCCCAGATTACTTACCACACCTAATGCAACACAAACAGCACGTGCGGATATTACATTTTATTCTTTTAGAGAGTGACAAGGGAAAAGACCATGTAGATTCAGTATCGTCTGTGTAACCATTGTAGACTACCTACATTGGCTAGCCAGAAATCCTAGTTCTTCTGCACCCCGAGGGCCAGCTGCACTCCTAACATACAGAAATGATTTTAAGAACTTGCTGAATGACTGGCTAAATAGGGGAATCCTTAAAGGTTCAGAAAAGAAGCCAGCACTCTAGAATAAATACTCAGAGAGGTACTGAATGCTCCTAGGCTAGAGCTTAGGTTTCAGCAGGGCTCAAAAAGGTAAAGATTCAGGTTTTATAAGACTAGAATTTATACAAGTTGGGTACCCTCTGTATAGAAAATATAAATTTTTTTTTTTTTGAGACAGGTTTTCTCTGTGTAGCTCTGGCTGTCCTGGAACTCACTCTGTAGACCAGGCTGGCCTCGAACTCAGAAATCCGCCTGCCTCTGCCTCCCAAGTGCTGGGATTAAAAGTGTGCGCCACCACCGCCTGGCTTGAAAATATAAAATTTCAATAAAGACTTGGGAAATATTTAGAATGAGAAAACACTGTAAAAAAAATTACAAATTTAACATGAAATCCCTGCACAAAATTCTAAAAATTTTTAATCTCAATTTCCAGATATAGCTCTGTAGCAGTTTTTACCCTCACATTTCAGGTGTGTGCTCTGACCATAGCTCTGTAATACTTTCTATGAGAATAGAACTTTACTAAGTCTAGTTTCTAGCTTGATTGATAATACTTACATATTTTTAGCTTATTTTTGAGACAGGGCCTAATGCAACTACAGACTCAATGGGTAGCTAAGGGTGACCTTGAACTTCTGAACCTTCTGCCTTCTCCAACTCAGACATGATGGGCTTACATCATGATGTGTACCACCATGCCCACTTTGTCAGTGCTGGTTACGGAACTCAGGACTTCATGTATGCTGAGCAAGTGCTCTATAGCAGAGCTACATCACCAGCCCTAAGTTTTTATTATAAGAACTAATAAAACAGTATCAGCCCCAAAATTGACAACTGGCACTGTCATCTGTGTTCTCAGAATCATTGGTGCCATTTCAGAAAATTTCAATTAAGTAACATGTGAGTGATAACACTATACAGCTCAGGTTCTCCAGAGTGGTGGCCAATCCACCCCTTAAATGGGGTGTTGTCTGTACCTTTCTGGCAGGAGCATCAGACTTTGTTGATGTCAGAACAGTGTATAAAGTAAGCAAAAAATGACAGCCTTTTCATAGTGAGCTCATGTGACTCACTTCATGTATAAACTTTTTCTTCACCACTTCTAAATGAAGTGTATCTCCTGCCTTTACTGCCTTTGATGTGATCTAGCATGTTGGCTTATAAGTTGTTTGGTTTTATTTTAGTATTTTGTGTTTTGAGATAAGGCCTAATCCTGTGCTTCATGCTGGCCTTGAATTCTTGGCAATATACCTTTCAAATGCTGGCATTATAAACATAAAACACCATACCTAGCTTTTTGTTTCTTTTGCATGTGTATGTGTGCATACGTGTGTGTGTGTGTGTTGCACTCATGTGTGGGCATATACATGTGTATGCACTGTGTATATGGAACCCAAAAGTCAATACCAGGTGTCTCTTATCTTTCTCCACCTTATATTCAGTCAGAGCCTTTCACTGAATTCTGAGCTCACTAAACGACTAGACTGACTGGCCACCAAACTCCAAGGAAGCACATGCTGCTATTCTCCTCACTCTAGCACTGGGGTTACAAGCAGATGTGTGCACCACACATGGCTTTTACCAGGCTAAAGGGATCTCAACTCAAGTCCCCATGGCAGGCACTTTACTGGCTAAGCTACATTCTCAGCCCTCATTTAATTCTTTTTTTATATAAAAACAATGTATTTT
Source organism: Mastomys coucha (assembly GCF_008632895.1). Taxonomy (NCBI): domain Eukaryota; kingdom Metazoa; phylum Chordata; class Mammalia; order Rodentia; family Muridae; genus Mastomys; species Mastomys coucha. The sequence goes on along the minus strand of NW_022196904.1, from coordinate 96,490,292 downwards.
ATTTTATATTTACTTATAGAATGAGGAAAATAATCAGAATATATAACAGGAGGACGGTTGTTTTCTAAGGGAGGGTAGTGCATGCTTCTGAGGTCATAAGTTGAAAGCTCTTGTCCTATGGACAGTTCAAGACAACCCAGATGCAGCTGTGTCTTTATCTTTAGGATCTTCCCACTCACGTCTTTGTCCACCTCCTGCCCACCCACCCTTCTTGCTCCTACAGTACCAGAGCCAGCCCCTCTACATCTACCTAGATCCTGTTCCCCCATAAAGAAACAGTAAAGTCAATGAGACTCATTATCTATAAATATAAAAACTTCACTTGTCAAAGTGTCACTAAAAAGGTAAAATTCTGGCATGAGCCCCAAACTGTCTTAACATAATTATCGGACATGGCTTAAGCTTAATATGCAGAGTGGATAGAAATCTGTAACGGAGATATTAATTGAAACCGACCCACATACAGAAAATCTACAAACTAAACCCATAAATGTGAAACTTAAACTGACAAAAACTGTAAATTTGCAGAAGTCTGTGAAAGTAGAGAAAATTAAACAGAGAATAAACCTGAATACATAATTTTGATAAGGCTGTGGTGGCAACAGACTCTCTGTACAGTGTGCTCCGGGATATAAAGCAGTAAGACTTTACCTAGGGCAATGAAACAATAAGCTTTGTTTCCCCATGATCTGAATTTACCTGTGAAATATTTTTAAAATGCAAAATATATAGTTTTCACTGGAAAAAGAATTGGGGCTGGTAGCTTTCAGGAACCAGGCACTTTCCCCACAAGAATATTAGTGGCAAGTTTTTATAAAAGGTTATGTATTAAATATCTATGAATTACATGCCAGAGGTCACTGGCATGTCATTACATTCTCCTTAAGGGTAAGACCAGTCTTTGTCCCCAGGAAAGCTTCATGTTTGTTAGCACAGGCATTAGGGATAAACACAGCAAGCTCACCAGGACCCTCTCATTATTCATCAGCTGACATCATGGTCAAGAAAACACAAAGACGCTGGGCAGTGGTGGCGCACGCCTTTAATCCCAGCACTTGGGAGGCAGAGGCAGGCGGATTTCTGAGTTCCAGGCCAGCCTGGTCTACAGAGTGAGTTCCAGGACAGTCAGGGCTATACAGAGAAACCCTGTCTCAAAACACCACCTCCTCCCCTCAAAAAAAGAGGAAGCACAAAGATAGTCCAGCAAACTGGCCTTTGGTGCTGCAGGAGCGCCTTCCTTAGGCAGAGGGAGTGTCTGACATTACTGCCCCAGGCCCTGCAGTGGCAGGAGCTCAGTGAACTGGCTAGGAACTTGCCTGCTGGTCTTGGAAATGTTCTTTTCTCCTCTAAACTCAAGCCCTAAAGACACAGCCAGAACTGGACCAAAGACCGATCACTGGAGTTTACTGTACCTTTTACATTCTCATCTCTGAGAACCCAGAAACAAAATGCCTAAATTTAAGAAAAATTGCTGGGTAAATAACAGTATCTAATTATGGAATATACAGGTAAGCTTTCTTTGGCTCCAAATTGATGGACACCTTTTTAGTTGTGCCCTTAAATTCCCTACCCACCACCCCAAAGCTGGTATTTACTGAGGATATAGATCCAAGGTTAGAAGATCAACCCTACTTTCCACCTTTCACCATGGATTATAATATAATACAGGTGTGAGGATATCCAACGGAGCAGAGGTCCTGTCTCAAACTAGGAAGATCTGACAAAGTCTTACAATCTGGGGTGGCAGTAAGTTAAGAACGCCTTCCTCAGGGCGTGGGAGAGAAAAGAACACTGCAAGTCTGGGACAGAGCACGGTTCAGGCAATGCTCTTTGCTCTCAGGTGGAAAACGGGGTTTCATCTGAGAACTAGTATTTGCACTGTGAGTATAAGGGCAAACAAGAGAACTCAATTCTCTTTGGTTAAAGTTTTAAGGAGCACATTCCACCCAAGGCTGGCTCTGCACATTGGGCTTCCAGAGATTGAGCTGGAGGTGCCATGTCACAAGGGCTGCTGATATGGGAAGGGGTCTCACACACATAAGCAAGGATCTACAAATGCAGGTTTTTGGGAGACAGCTTCTCAGAACAGGGAAAAGAACGGGATAAGAAGAGACACAGGAGAGTATCCATTAGGAATACCTCCAAACGGACTTGCTGTTTTGTGTATGTTTATTAAAGCATGATGGGACAGTCATGTGAAACTCAGTGCTCTGATGTCCATACCACTCACACCGTAGCAGCCCCCTTCAGTGTACCTTTCAGTGCATTTTGCTACAGGGCAAATATGAGGGATACTGGAAGATGGCAGCTGCCCCAAGACCTTCCATGGAGCCTGTAGGAGGACACCGGCCCAGAGGCGGGTAAGACAGCACAATCTCTTTCAAAAAGACAAGAGGATGTTGATCCTTGAGTGGCACGTGGCTGACGCCTAGATTAGATGTGTAGAAGCTCACATAATTCTAAGCACAAAGTATGTGTATCACATGACTGTCCCATCATATTTTAACAAAATACTCATTTTCAATCCCCACTTTGCCAGTGCCAATGAGGAGTGGAGGGGTAGAGGCCATGTGACAGCATGCAGCTTCCAGTTAGGATGTGGTTGAACAGTGATACCGACCCAGCTTTGGGATTCTACAATCCGTTCTGATTGGCTTCACAGTCCTGTGTGAAAGGCATCACTGAGAACGAGTAACAATGGAACAGAGCCATTCATAGCCTTTCTGGTGGTTAATACTGTCAACCAGTCAGGCCCTGTCATCACCTAAAAGATACATCTCTGGTTACTTCTCTGAGGCAGTTTCTAGGTTAGGTTAATAGAGGTAGTAAGATGCACCCTAACTTTAGGCAGCATCGTCCCATCAGCTGGGAACCCTAGCTGGATAAAAGGGAGGGAGGGGGCTGAGCACCAGCATTTTTCTCATCTCTTTCCACTTCCTGACTGAAGATGTGCGTAGCCACCGTAAGCTGCTACTGTGCCTTCTCCATTGTGATGGGCTGACAGCCAGAATAATCTCTTTTTTTCCCCTCAAGTTGCTTTGGTCAGGTTTGGTGTTTTGCTGTTTGTTTGCAAGAACTAGAAAAGTAACTAACATAGCCTTCGTACCCCAGCCATGCCTGGCTGCAGGGAGTCTTAGGCTTTTACCTCAGCATATGTGAGTGTGGCACATCCACTCATGGCAAGCAGACAAGTTCTATATGAAAGACTTTTGCCTTTAGCCTCTGAGGCTGTGGGGCATTCAGGCCCCGCTTGCACTGCACCCTGGCCAGGATTTCGAAAAGCTCTTCCCAGATGGCCTGGATGGATCCTTACCATTTCTGTCCTTTGGTGTCCCTGGTCCTAGAAAGTCTTGGCCCCGCAGTCGCTCGGAGCCCACCTCGTCGAAACTCTGCCATACCCGGTGCATCGGTGTTGAAGTTTCCTGACTGAGTTCTTCGGATTCTGCATGGAGAGGAATCCACAGAGACTGTGAGGGACTAGATATGCCAGGCTCAGTCCCTACCCTGAAGCCAGGGAAGATGACCTATGATAGTGCTTCCAATAGACTCTAGATTCAATACTAAGCCTAACCCTGGGATCTGAGCCACTCCTCACAGGATCAAAGTGAAGGCTGATGCCTTTGAGGAGACTCCAGTTTTTGCCTCTGTTCAGAATTAATCAGTTGGACTAGCACGTACTTGGTTTTTGCTCTTTAAAATATTTTATGAGACACAGAAAAAAGGACACACTCTCGTCTGTGCCTCATCATGGGAGCATGGACGTGGGGCAGAGGAATGCCTAGGATGAAAGACACACTGTATTTGATGAGTGCCTGTCACGCTTCTTCTGAGTTCTGAAAAATAATAACTCACAGTCTTCCCTATAAATGTGACTATTCTACTTTTGCAGCTATGCAAATGTGGGATAAGCAGGGATGCATACAGCATCTCCCTGGTCTAAACACATGATTACAACCATTACCACCAACTTACTTTCCCCAGAATTTCTTAATGCCTTTGGGGCTCCGTTTGCCATCTGGTGTCAAGGGAGACTGGGGGCTTGACTCAGTACCAGATGAAGTAGATGAGAGTTCATTGGCCATGAGTATTTCTTCCCAACCACCTTCTGTGTCTCCTAAGGTGGACAGAATGAGAAGGCACGTGAATGAATGGGAGAGGGAACCTTCGGAACCCCACCCCTACACCAGAGCTATCCTCCTGTGGACATTCAGAACACTCTTCTCAGTGTTACAGTTAGGACTGAGCTCCATACCAAGAAAATGGGAGCCAAGAGAGTTTGAGAACATTTCCAAGGACTCTCACTAAAAACTAGTGAGGCCAATGTTTAGAATTTGGGGGATTTAAAATCTTCAAATTCTAAGACTTTGGGGTCCAAGTAATTGTAGACTATTCCAATAAGGAGCTTGCTATTTGGTCAGAGAGAGATTCTGGAATATGGGCAGGGCATGAGAAATAGAAAACAAAGGAATTCACACATTCTACCTCACCTGGAACAGTCACAGTACCTAATACGGGAGCACTGACACTCCAGCCGCGATCTTCAGCAACCCAGAAGCAGAGAAGCCACATGAAGAAGCAAGAGAGGCCAAAGTCCAGCCCAACAGTAACGGGGAAGCAAAGAAATAAAAAGAGTATCATCTAGCAAATGAGAAAAACTCAAACAGAAAGGAAAACAATCCCACGGAGGACAAGTTAAAGGGCGACCAAGCTTGGCCCACAGGTTCAGCATGGTGAGAGGAGGCATCAGGCCAAAGGATCCTGGTGCCACTTTCTCACAAGCTGAGGTATCCCCAGGCAGAAAAGGAGGATCAGCAACGGCCATGGGGAGCACTCTAAATCACAGGCAGTCCCTGTGCAAGTACCAGGACTCATACTACAGTGACCCAAAGCAGTCAGAGTATAACTGAACACAGTTATTTAAGGGTTTATCTAGAGCTACGAAAGCCTAGGGCAGCGTTGGGTTTCAAGAAATAAAGCATGGCCCAGGGGATAGCCAGGTAGAGGAATTAAGGCTGGTTAGGAGGAACTCTGTGAACACCAAAGCAGGAACTCCTGGACTAAATCAAATGTCTGCTGCTGACCACATCTGCTAGAAAAATATTCTCAACTTTGGAGTGTGTACACTGTCAGCTTAGTGGTAACAGGGACTGCATTAAAGGCAGATGCAGGAGAAGACCAGGATGTCAGAGAAGGAAGCAGGACGTGAGGACGTGAAGAGTAAATGTACATGTCCTGGGAGTGGGGGAGGCAGGGAGGTGGAGAGGACAGGCAGGGATTGGAGGAGGAATGGAGAGAGGGGAGAATGGAGGTACAATAACTTGGGAAGCAGCTTATCCAGACAGGGAATCTTTAAAAGCAGGGCCACTCTGGGACACAACTTGCCAAGAAACAATCCCCACTATTCTTAATTGTGGGCTGCAGTTATAGCTACAGTGACTGTGAATGTTAAGGACACTGTTCCTGAGGCCACCAACCCAGGGGCTGGACACTCACTCAGCTTTGGCTGGCTGCTCCCTGAAGAGTCAGGCTGGAGGGAGGCAGTGGGAGGCGATTTGGCAGCTTCTCCATTGGGTGTGGTTCCTGAAAGCTTCCCAGGTAATGTGGGATATTTCTGCTCCGCTAGGAAAGAGCTGTCCTATTAGAAAGAGAAGAGAGGGAGAGATTCCCAAATTAACCCTCAGACTTTAGTTTGAACAAATTAGGAAATCCTTGTTGTACAAACACTTTCTTCAAGAGGTACTTTTCACTTAAGTTGACTCAATGATTCTTTCTCCTGGTCTAGGAGAAAGGTAAAGATTTATCCACACAGTGACACAGAGACGGCATCAAGCCCAAATCCAGAGATGACTATAACTATTCTCGAAAAAGGAGCCCTACGCCCTTTGTCCCATGTTAGTTAGAGGTTCAGTGAATTCGCAGTTGTAACTTCTCCCCAGGCTCTTCAAAAACACAAGCCAGAGTTTACTGGCTAGCATTCTGGTTGATCCCAAAGCAAAGGAAAGCAAGAGGAGTATGCTCCAAGTGTCTCTGATCTCCCTATATTTGTTTTCCTGTGGTCACAAAAGAGGCTTTTTGCTAAGTAAGACCCTTACTCAGACCAGACCAAGGCAGATCTCTGCAAGGGTTTAGCCATGAGCACAGCCATGCTACAGAGTGATATTAGAGTCTATAGGAACTTAGAACCATCTTCTTTGAGGTACCACTTAGATGCAACAAGCACCACGGCTAGATCCTAGCTAAAAAAGAAATCCCAACAAATCCAGCTGATTTTAAGGAGAAAGACTAGCACTTATTTTTCTAAGAAGTATATAAAGATCACTAACACTACAAACCTGAGAAAAACATATAGAACACATTGCAAGTGTGAGCATAAAAAAAAAAGTCATCACCAAGAGACTCAACCATGGATCAGTTGATTGGAACCAGAAGAAGAGTAATGTGAGAGGCAGAACCAATTTTAAAACTGGAAAGTCAGAATGAGGCTGGATGACTGCCAGACCAAGACACCTTTTGAAGCTTCATTCACTGAAAGCCAAGTGTGCAGTACATTTCTGAATTCAGCCTGCTTCCATGTTCTAGGAGCTATTTGAAATTCAGTTCATTCACTCACTACACACTGGCAAGAGCCTCCACATATGAACTTAGAAATGAGAAATCTGGAGAGAAATGATAGTGTTAAAGAAATCTGGTCCATAGTAGACATGCCAAAATGTCCAAAGATGAAGATCATGACATCTTCAAGCTCGTGATGACCCGTAGAGCAGAGAGGTCAGACATGATCAGACATGTGAACCAGCCCAGCAGCTTCCCAGTGCTAGCTCATCCACTGGCAGTTGCTTCACATTCACCTGGGGCACTATGAAAACACCACCAACTCATGGGCTCCTCCCTGGCCCTGTGAATCAGCCCCTCTGAAAATGAACCCACTTCAGGTTATTTTTAACAAGCGTCTTGGATTATTCTAATACTCAGTCAGACTCAGACCATGGGAAAAAAGCAGTCAAAACAGTTAAGGGATTTGTGGGCTGGAGAGATGGCTCTGCAGATAAAGGTACTAGCTACCCAAGCCTAATGATCCAAGTTCAACTCCCACTAAAAAGCCAGATGTGATGGCATACATCTATAATCCCAGCAATCCTATGATGAGATGAGGAAGAAACAGAAGAATCACCCAGAAGCTTGGAAGTCATCTAGCCCATGGTCACGTCAGCGAGCCCACGGTAAGTTCAGCTAGGCTGAAGTGAGGTCAGCTAGCCCACAGTGACATTAGCCAGCCTGCAGTGAGGAGTGCAGCTGCAGAGGCAACAACAGATGCCCCACTTCAGTGAGGAATAAGATGAAAAATGAGCTCCTTAAGTAAACCTCTGACACATGTGCTCACAAAAACACAATAAAATAGTTGGTTTTTGTTTTAAGTTTAGAGAACTAAAGAATCAGACACCAAGTTCCAACTTCCACAAGAAATACAAAGTGGAGAAGAGCTCGAATTACAAGTTTTTTGTTGCAGCACCACATAAAGATTCCCCCAGTATAGCCAGGCAGTGGTGGCGCACACCTTTAATCCCAGCACTTGGGAGGCAGAGGCAGTCAGATTTCTGAGTTCGAGGTCAGCCTGGTCTACAGAGTGAGTTCCAGGACAGCCAGGGCTACACAGAGAAACCCTGTCTCAAAAAAAAAAAAAAGATTTCCCCACGTGTAAGGCCAGGACAACAGAAAGATTCTGACCATGACCATCCAGAGAGGTCTCTGAAGAGCTTAGGTACAGACTGAATAAGCCTTAACCCAAGGATGAGTAAAGGCCCAGACAAATAAGGAGCAGAGGGCAATGGAGTGGGCTCTCTGAGCTCTGCTTCAGCCAAGAAGCAAAGCTAAGGGAACGACTCACTGTGTAGAAAGATGCAGGATATCAAGGCAGGACAAGATGGAGACAGGAATACCTGACCCCAATTGTTCCCTAACTTCAAGAATAACACCAGCTGTGGGGAGCCAAAGATCAGGGTAGAACCTATTACCAGCTGCTCTAAATCAGAACAAAAGGGTGGCTTAAGAGAGGACAAAGCTTCAGGCCAGAATGATTCAGGAAAAGCCCTTTCTGTGTAACCTCTCAAACCCTCTGTTTGGTCATTTCTAACACGTGAATAACAATCCCTCCCCTGGGCTAGTGGAAAAATAATACACACAGAGCCCAGCATACAACTTTTAGCAAACAAACAGAAACATAGGAAGCATAACAGGCCAGGTCCAAGGGGGACAGCAATCAAGAAGAACACAGACCCTAGATACAGAACACCACAGGCTGAATCTAGAATATCATGCCCATATGTCCCAGGGCACAAATTAAAGAATCCGCCCGAGAAATGAGTAGTGTGAAGGCTGCTGACCCACTTACAGGGGAAGACAATGCACAGCTCTGAGAAGAAAGAGCTTACAGAGGGCTGGAGGGACTTGATTCTGTGTTGGGAATGGGAGAGACTGACTCATTCTACAGGAGACCAAGTCAGTAGTACACAGTCTGAGGAACTCAGGGGACAATGACTAGCAGTCAGAACACAAGGGTGACTGACACAAGGAACACTCAGCCATAAAAAGCTTTAATTTAAGCCCAGGCACCACAGGAAGGAGATGCTGTGGGAAAACTACTATACCTCTGGAATGGTGCTGGGATGAGGTGGTGCTGGGATGAGGTGGTGCTGGGATGAGGTGGTGCGTGCATGGAGGGAAGAGGTGGTCATCTTGAGCTAAGCCAAATTTCATAAGATTGTAATTATGATCAAAGGTGTGGGGGAACTCATTTCAACCTAGAATGTGCACTTTGTAAGCAGGCCTGCATCACTCACGGTAAGCAACATGCTATCTTAAAGCGTGGAAGACCCAGCGGCATGCCCAAGGGAGTAGGTGGCTACTTGCATGTTACTTAGAGATAAGTGTGAGGGGCTTCTCTGAAGCTGGGGCTGGAAGAGTGATGGCTGGGCCCCAGAGCTTTCCCAGGGGACCACAAAGCAGAAGATGTTTTCTTAGCAATCCGCATGGGCTGAGAAATGTCTGGCTAGCCACAGCAGACTACCATAAATGCAAAAAGTGAAGAGAAGTCTTTTCCTGATATGAGAATACTCATGGGGTCTTCCTTCCACAGAGTTAGAAGAGCAGAAATGCCCCCATTCTGCCATAATGGTATGAAAATACAAACAGCCTTCTCAGGCCACATGTAGTAAAGCCCTGTGTCTCCTATGGAAAGCAGAGGAGGCAGAAGGGCCATGCACAGTACATTTCCCTTACAATGGTGGCTGGGTGGGGCTGACACTAATTATACAAATCTTCAGTTTACCATGAGCTCAATACTGGTCTACCAGCTTAGGACTGTAATCAGCTGCCACTGCAGGATTCTAGAAGAAAATGAGTCCTAATGGAGTTTCTATAACATGATTTGTTCACTGAAGACAGACTGAGTGCACACCTGTGTTTTTAACCCTGGCATCTCAGCACAGAAGAGGACTATTGCGATGTAAAAACTACCACACCTTCTACCCTATAACTAAGCCTAGCCGTCTTTGTTGGAGATTAGTTTCTCTGGGCCTAGAGAGCAGAGTCATAATGATAAATGGTACACCATGGATAATGGCAGAGAAAGTGCATCGTGCATATGGACCACACAAAAATGACATTTCCCCTTTCCTCATTTCTTCTTAACTCTTACAGTTAACATATTTTAAAGCCACAAAAGCTATACCTTGCTAAAAATACTCTGGTAAACATCACAACAAAAAGACATGTGATAAGGATATAAATGAATGTACCTTGGGGTCTCCCACTGGGGACAGCTGGCTCCCATCGACACACTATGGAGTGACAAGGATTCAAACATGGGGAGAAAAGAAGAACTATTAGTCACAATCAGCAGCTCAGAGCCACCTTCCTGCTTACATCTGACACACTGAGATGTAAGAATTCTTCCTCACTCCTTTATATCAGATGATCACCACCCACAGTAAGAAAGAGGCCACTATCTAGCCATGAACAATATCCTGGGCAGTTTCCAGCACTCTGACCAATGGAGCAAGAGGCACGTGCCTGGGCAGTGTGTCCTATCAACTCCCAACTTCTGTGAATCTCCACCATGTCACTCTGACGGAAGTCAGGGGACAGTATGAAACATGGTTCACCAGAGGCTCCATCAGGGCAACCCTGTATTTAGTCAATACTAAACTCAAAGCTTTCCATTGTCCCTTCCGCCTCAACCCTGGGTCCAGTCACATGATCAAGCCCATCCTCACACAAGGGGCCACAAAGCCCTCCTCAGATCTTTTCAGAGTTTTGTTTTAAACTGCCTCTTTAATCTTCTAGATTATCCCAGGTTGTACTCCTGACATCACCCCCTTTACCTACATTACTCCTTCATTCAGAGTCCCTGCAGAGATCCCAGGTAAACTAAGGAGAAGAGGCCACAATCCACAATCTTCTTGGCTTGTGTGGCATATGGCTCTGACCTTGCTGCTCCTGCTCCTATGATCTCCTAACACCTGCATGCTCCCACCAGCCCATTCCAGCACTGTGCTGGGCCTAAAGGAGTAACTCCAAAATTGGCACAGCTGATTGATGAGCTGACCTTATCCCCAGATTCACTTCTCAAGTCTTCTAGACTACAGGAGAGTTTCTTCTGAGCCCTGGATAATAAACACAGAAAGGAATCTTAGTGACCATGGAAAGGGTTCCTTGGTGTCATTCATGAACAGGGCATGTTAGATGCTTAACCAATAGCCTGCCTTCAGCATGGAGTAAAGGTCAGAGAGAAACCACCTTATAGGAGATAAACCACATATGAGGCAAGACCCTGGGGAAGCCTGGCCCAACAGTGGGACTAATAAGAGATGACCACTGGATCTCCCTGAGGAAGCCCAGCAGCCACAGAGTCAGGGTGAAAGAAAAGTGCTTGGGCCACCTAGCCTTTAAATCCAAAAGTAATCTGGGTAGGAAGCTACAGACCCCTCCTTTGGGAGGAGGCAAGCACACCCAGCAGCTATGGCTTCAAGCATGGCCTCCAACCCTTCATTCTGGCTCTACCTATGCTGAGCACTCAGCTCAGGGGACCTGTGTCTTCACAGGGGTTATTCTTCTGAGGACATCAAATGCACAGAAAGGGGACAATGCTACAGTGGCCACAGAGGAAATAAAGGGATTACAGCCAACAAGTTCCCTGGGTAGGTCTTTCCTCAATGTCAGGGACTCTCAGCCTATGGGAGCAGAAATCCCTCGGTAGCCAGAAGAGGTTGGCTTAACGCTGTTCCCAGAGCCCTGTGGCTATACACACCACACCTGCCCCAGAGAGAGTTCAAGTCTCCTACCTGGTCTCCAATGATTTCTGTGGCAAAGGAGGTGGTCCTGGGGTGGGAGAGCTGCATCGTGGCGATATCTATTTCACAAACAGAAGAGCAGCCATGGAGGGCTTTCCCTTGGTGACTTTCCCCTTTTTGACTCCTCTAAGAATACTTCTGCCCCTGGCTACAGCCATGGTGTATATACTCATATGAATGCTTTGTTCTTTCAAGAAATGATCACCAAATAATACATCAAGTTCTGAGAGACGATGGGCATATAAGCCTCTAGGATCAAATGGTTCTTTGTCCCTGAGCCCTAGACCTTAGATGTAAGTTCAGGTCCCAGCACCAGACCCCCAAGGCTGAGAGGATGCCATAGCCTCTGTCCCTTTCATAGCTAGTCTCATCTTCTCTCACTCAGAGGATCACTAGCCTACATCATCCAAAACACTTCCTTTTGGCTTGAGTGAGTCAGTCAGATTCTGTGACTCACGAAGAGGACCCTAGAGATATAGTCACTCAGCAAGCACCCACATCATCTATTACCTGACAACCCTATATTAGGAATTAAGCATACCCACATCAGGAGGCTGATTAATAAGTAGGGATAGAGGAGCCTTGCCTGTCTGAGACAATGAGGATGACAGGACAGCTATCTTCACTGCTGCTCTCACTGTAGAGCCCTGTCTTTTTCCCCAAGCCCCAGGCCTTTCTGGTTTGCTCTAGGAAAATCTCTGACCTCATAGCACAGGTATTAAGAACCTGAGCTTGCATTCATGTCCTATTCTGCTATCTATCTGCCATCTACCTGCAGAGTGACTTAGACAAACTATGTGAGTCCTGATTACTGCTCAGATATAACTACCAGCAATCTAATGGACCTTCCTTGAGTCAATAGTGGGGAATGAGGAGTATGTTATTGAATGCCATTTGCTCCTTCACTGAAGATTAAGTCCTTTACTAAAGGAGCTGAAGGAGACTGCAACCCCATAGGAAGAACAATATCAACTAACTGGACCCTTCAGAGCTCCCAGGAACTAAACCACCAACCAAAGAGTATATACATGGGTGCATCCATAGCTCCCACTACCTTTGTAGCAAAAGACTGCCTCATGTGGCATCAGTGGAGATGTTTGGTCCTATCGAGGCTTGTTACCTCAACAAAAGGAGATGCTAGAGGGGTGAGGCAGGAGCGTGTGGGCACCCTCTTAAAGGCACAGGGGAAGGAGGATCGGACGAGGGGCTGCAGAGGGGAGACTGGGAATGGGGACAATATTTGACATGTAAATAAATAAACTAATCAAAAAATGATTAAATAATCAGTTTTAGTTTGATCTTTCTGGATCTCATGAATCTTTTGGCCCAGCTGTAGCCCCTACCCCCTCAAGGTCTTTGTCTATGAGCGTGTTTATTTATCTGCGTTTAACCACATTCAGAGAGTGATACAGTGGAGTCAGATTTTAGAGCAAAGAGGAGGAAATCCATGTGCTGGTTAGAGGGGCTGACAGAGGCATGTGTGAGGGAGGAACGCACTGCTGTGGAAGATGCCCATGTCTGTACATAGTCGAGACAAACTCACTCATTTATCAAATATGTGGAAGTCCACTGGGTATAAGTCATAACTGCAGACCCTGGGGAAGCCTTGGTAAATAAAATAAACACCATTCTTGTTCTGTTCTTCATGCCAGAGAGGAAAGATAAACAGAAAGCCAATTAAAGAGGAAAATTCCTGCCCTTCAGTGTTCCAGTGGTCACCATGCAGTCCCTAGCCAGAGCTCAGGCCTGGGCCTAGGTACTTGCTCCCTGAACCTTCTTGCCACAGCTTAAGGGATATCCCCTAGATTGCACTATTCATCAGTTAAGGTATATAATGGGTAGGTGTCTGCTGGATGGATGCCTCTCTACATCAAAGCAAGCTCCCCAATAGCAACTGAACCCTACATTGTGGAAAATGAGTACCTCTTGTTTCAGTACTTCCTCTGGGCTTTTATTTGTGGTATTCCATTTTCGGAAGCTTCCCTCTATTTCGTCTTCATTGACAGAGAGGGCTCTTTCTGAAGGCCCTGGAAATATTAAAGCATTGGTGAGATTATTATATCGCTACTGTGAGACTTGCTCAAATACTCAGAAACTTGCTCAAAATCTCATACCATGGAACCCTAGTGGTGTTTGTTCTTTATTTACAAATACCAAGAAGGATTGTTTCAGATTGGGGGCTTGACTCCACCCTGTCTCAAAAACAAGAAAGTCTAAGACATATTTACATTGTTATGGTTTGAGTATAGAATGTTTGTCATAGGCTCATGTGTTTGGTTCTCAGATAGTATTGCTGAGATTTGGGGAATCTGTGAGACTTTTTAGAGGTGGAGCTTCATTGGAGGAAGTAGGCTACTGGGCTAAGAGGAGATCCATAGGTTACTGTTGGGTCCGTTTCTGATCAGTCTTTCCACTTCCTGGACAACCAGAATGCAAGAAGTCCCTGCTACACATTCCTGCTGCTACGGTACACATGCTTCTAACTGTGAGCCAAAGTAAGTTTTTTCTCCCCTATGTTGCTTCTTGTCATGTATCTCATGAGAGCAACAAGAAAAGTAATTACTGCATAAAGAGACATTAATAGGGAATGGGAAAATTCTTCAGGGCATCCAATCAATGGTTGCCACCAGGGTCACTTTAAGGTCACAGTTTATCCATAAAACAGAGAGATAAGCCACTTCTTGCTTCCAAGTTTTTATTTATTGGCCAAAGGCAATCAGGTCCCATGAGAGATTTGGCCCAACATCACAAAGAATTAGAGAAAACAGGCGACTTCACTTGTGTGGGTTCTGGCAGGTACCTTGGGCAGGGACCAGTTAGTTCCTATCTCAGCAGAGACAAGGTTTGTTTCCAAACAGAGTCAGTAGCTCAGCCAGAAGCAGGTATCCCTCAAATAACCCTCCTGTGAAAAACTAACTGCTCTTACAGGATCAGCAATGGAAGCCAGGTCCAGTGCATGAGCCACACGAGCACCACTGTGCTCATACGAACATAAGGTGCTTGCATACTGCACTGGTCTGGGCGGTAAACATGAACACTGACTTTCTATGGCAACCTGGCCCCCTGGTGACTCATGGAAGTCCCCTACATGTCATCTGCATCTGCAGGGAACTACATATCTTGTGAGAAGCTGACTCTGACTGACCCAGTCTGATTCTTCTCATGCTTGAAGGGGGATCCTAAGAAGACAGATTGGAGACCCTCTAAGGAGAAGGATTCCCAAGAGCTAAAAACCAAAAGGGGGTTCCCTAGAAGCTCTCACCTAACTACCACATTGATGAAATTTCCAGAAATCACCATCTGTACCATCCAAGAGTCTAAGTCTACATATGGATCTGTTCTCTAATGCATCTCCAACCAGGGGGCAAAGGCCCTGACAGCAGAATTGTTCCTGCTTCTGACATAGTCGACAAAATATCTTTCAGGGGAAGTGGGGACTCCTCCTTCTCTTACCCTGAGTTGCCATCACAATCTCCTTTACTCTTAGGTACTGGTTCAACAGCCCTGCCAGCTCTTCTATCCGACGGTCCTGCCATGATGTAAGAGCAGAACAAGATTAGCACCACCTCTGGTCTCTAGTCAACTGTATCTGGAGCACAATGAAAAAAAAAAAAAATCCCATATAAGACTGCTAAAAACCCCAAAGAGAGAAAGTTAGGGTCTACTGAGCCCCAATGGTCTGCCTCACAGGCAGCTTACGACCCTTAGAGCCCTATCTGAAGGTGTGGGTCAACACTCACTGATACCCTGAAGAGGCCCATGTGCTGGCAGAACTATACACTCTGCCTTATACTCTCTGGAAACAGTCTTGATGCAGTGTGCCTCTCATTGCTGTGTTACCCTCTGGAGCTACACACATAGACATTTCCCAATCTCTTCACCCATCCCTATGGAATCTGAAGTATTTTATATAATAGAGGATATTCCTAGAAAGAATCCAGTCTGGGACCTTAGGTCACATAGATCCTGAAACATACGGGTTAGAAATCTTAGCTCTGCTATATACTGGTCACCTGGCCATGTGCAAAGCTATCCAAGCATTTTTTCAGTCTTTTTCTTCTGCTGAAAATGTGGGGCTGTGATTCTCAGAGACACTGTTTATACTACTTAGGTATTTTTCTGTGTCTGAGTGATTATGCGGTAATCAGATACGACATGGTAGCAGAGTAAACTGGGGCACCGCATGCTGCTAAAAGTGTCCCTGTGATACTTCTACCATGAGAGGCAAACTTCACACAGCGGGCTGTTGCTGAGCTTGCTAAGAGTTGTGACATGAGCGAGCATAGGGGTTTTTCAGCACACCACCATGAACAGACAGGGCTCTAAGCCTCCCTTGAGAGATTCAGTTTAGGAGAAATTCTCAAGCATCATAAACAAGTACTGAAGTTGAATCTCTAGTGGCGAAAGCTGTTGTCTTAACATATCTTGTCAGTGACAGCATAGCACTGTCCAGTAGAGCTGAGGGGTCCAGAAGGGACCAAAGAGTTAGAGGCGCCTGCGAAGAAAGGACAAGGTGCCATGGCAACTGTCTCACCTTATCCTCATTGGCAACCAGCAGTGTTTCCATCCCCATTTTCAGACGGTGGATTTCTTGATCTAAAAGAATTGAGGTATAGAAGGAATTACTTGTTCAAATACGGCAGCTATTCACAAAGGCTGATGGCCTTTGACATGTGAATATGGCTCTTTTTTACTTGTCCAAAGAGCCCAAGAGATTATCTGCACAGCCTGTCTCATTAGACATTTGTTGGATACATTATGAATAACCTAGTGTTTTGTCTTTTTTTTCTTCTTTATCTAGGGGCAAAATAAAAATATCATTTACTCAAAACTGACAGAGGAATAAAAAAATCTTTCATAAACAGCATTTCCTAAGAACATAAATATTCATATTGCATGTATGAATATCATATATATCATAATTAGATGCCTAGGCTCCTGATTAGTTTGAAGGAAGACCATGCAGTCAGGAAAACTAGAAGCAGAGGAAAATTTTAGAAAAGAAAACCCAAAATAACTTATGGATGATAAATGGAGACTGGGTATCATACAAAGTTTTGGTAGTTGGTTTAATTTCAAACTATATAATCTGATTAAATAAATGTTTATATATGAGCATGGAGCTATAAGCCTATAATCATAGCTTTTCCTAGACTGAGATATGAGAAACAAGGTGCAAGCCCTGCCTAGGAAACTTAGTATCTCAAAATAAAACAAACAAAAAAAAATTTAAAGGATAGATATACAGTTTAGTGCCAGAGTAATATGTCTTCTATGGACAAGGCCTTGAGCTCAAGCCAAAACCAAAAGAAAATAAAATTAAGGTGTAAGGGACAGCAAGATGGCTCCATGAGTACAGGCAGTGGCTGTCAAGCCTGATAACTCCAGCTGGAGAACCAAGCCAGGGAGTGCTGAGGCCAGGATAAGGCTACACACACTGGCAGCAACATGGGACTGGCATTGCTCAGTATCCAGGTGGCAAGTAGGGGAGCTTGGGCATCTGTGATCTTTCCATATCCTTGGAGAATTGCCACAACATACTATGTATGCTAAGAAGAACTTGAAGGTTTCTTCTGGTTTTAATCTGCAAGACTTGAACTCCCCAGGGAGCATCCAGTATCACTTCCCTTATTTAATGACTCAGTTTTACCGTGAGCCAAATATTGTGCTAGGCTCTGAGGTGCTTTTAAACAAAGATAAAATCCTTAACTCAGAGTAGGGTGACCTCAAGACCTCCCAAAATACAGCACTACTAAGTAACAGTATGCAGTACCCTGGGAACAAGAGGCTGCTGAGTTCAAGAATAACAGGACCAGGACAAGAAGAGCTGAGAAATGACATTTAAGTGGAGCTCTAAGGATGACAAGGAATTGGTTTGCTTCTGGAACCTCAGGGCTTTGTACAAATGTCAGGCAGGATGAACTGCTAAACCTCCTCTTTGGTGGTAACACAAAAGCAAGGCTTTTCAATCCAATGAAGTCAGGTTGTTTTTAGGAGAAAAAAGCTCCAGAGGGGGCTGAACAGAGCTTCAATGTGTGAGAAAAGCCTTCAGAGCTGAGTGTTCTAGGTAAGGGAGGGGTGTGACAAAGATCCCACAATAAAACTCAGCTTCACAGGCAAGCACACCATATGCATAATAAGTGTATGTACATGTGTGGGTACATTATTCATACCCGGCATGCAAGGACACACATACTCATCCACAGATAAAAGAGTGGGCCCAGGGCTTAAGACAATGCGCTCTGTCAGTCAGTCTAGTTACCTCGCTCTGCATGGTCACTGTGGAGAGCTGCACTCCGGGAAAGTTGGCTGTGAAGGCGCTCAATTTCTGCATCTTTTAGGGCCACCTGTTCTTGCAGCTGGGCTACCTCAGCCTGAAGAAGCAACAGAGAATCCCTTCCGGGTCAGAGAGACTTCCAGCTCATCACAAAGCACCTCATTTCATAATCCAGAGCCCACTGGATCCCAAGGGATAGGAGGAGTGAAGGACACAGGCAAGGAGTAAGAGTGGATAACTGCCCTCCCCACTGAGTGGAACCCTGCAGAAGGAACTCACTCGCCTGCATCCTGCATCATCTTGCTCCTGCATCCCCTTATCTGACCAAGCTCTCTCTCTCTCTCTCTTCCCTGCTCTGTAAAGCCTGGGTAAAACTGAGGCCAGAGGAGCTGTACACATTTGGAAGCCTCTGTTGCTGCTGCACAAGTTGGACTGTTGATTTTGCACATGGTCTTTCCTCTCTCAGGATACACATTCTCCTTAGATACTTTCCGTTTGTGCAGTTAGTGCTTTTGCCCAACCTCCAGGCACAGCTGCATGCTCTCCATGTGCATACATTCAAGCTTTAGAGTGTGTTACGAACGTATACTTTTCTTAAAGGAAAGCATGTAAGCACACTGCACACGCATTCATACATGCACACGCATTCATACATGCACACACACTCATACATGCACACACACACACACACACACACACACACACACACACACACACACCCTGGCACTGACACTGGGTAGTTCCCACATCTCCACTATGCATAACAGGTTATATTTCATCACAGCACTATGCATAATTATCCATGCTTTCCAGATTCATTAGAAAATCAGAGCTCCTTCTATCTCACTCCAAGAGGCCTCTTGTGGCCAAACAAATCCAGAATCTCTCATGTCCCAGTTGCATGACCTTGGCCAAGTAAATGAGCCTTTCTGAGTCTTGGCTCAATAGCTTCTACTTCATGGGCTGTGGGAAGACTCCATAATATAACGATTATGAGTGACTATCACATCACATGAGAGGCTCAATAAGCACTGCAATCATATTAACAGTTCATTCCACCCTATTCCTTACCTTAGGAAAAAGCTCCATTCTGAATGTTAAACCAAGAAAAGGTTTAGAACTAAACTCTGGCAGTAAAACACACAGCAAAGGTATTTACCCTGCCCACTGCTCACCACGCAGGAACCTAGTCATATTCTAACTCTGAGTAGTATGTGGGGCCCAAGGCAATCTTTGAACTGCAGCAAGGAACCAAGTGAGTACTAGTCCTATTGGTGACTCTTCTGCCTGATAGGTTTTGCTCACTGATATCACACTGAGTACCCACACTCTTCAGCCACCATTCTCACTGTTTTCAAAAAAATCTATGTAGTCCCATAAGAACCTGTGGGAGAAAGCTATATTCCTGAAAAGACTGAGAGAAATCAGAAACAGTATATGACTCCAAGTGAAATCAGACAGCCAGTGTGTGACCAGGCAAGGATGCTGTCTTAGTTACTGTTCTCCTGCAAGAAAGAGACACCATGACCAAGGCAACTCTTATAAAAGAAAGCATTTAAGCCAGGTGGTGGTGGCGCACACCTTTAATCCCAGCACTTGGGAGGCAGAGGCAGGCGGATTTCTGAGTTCAAGGCCAGCCTGGTCTACAGAGTGAGTTCCAGGACAGTCAAGGCTACACAGAGAAACCCTGTCTCGAAAAAACAAAACAATCAAACAAACAAAACAAAAAACAAAAGAAAGCATTTAACTGGGGGCTTGCTTATAGTTTCAGAAGGTTAATCCATTATCATCATGGCAGGTGCTGGAGCAATCACTGAGAACTTTACATCCTGATCCACAGGCAGCAGGCAGAGCAAGGGAGAGACTGGGTCTGGCATGGGCTTTTGAAAATGTAAACCCCATCTTCAGTGACACACCTCCTCCAACAAGGCCACACTCCTAATCCTTTTCTAAATAGTCTGCCAACTAGGAGCTAGACATTCAAATTTATGAGCCTATGGAAAGAGGGGCTATGTTCATTAAAAACATAATAGATGCCAACCTCTGACATGTGCTCCGATGCAGAATGCTACCCACCCAGCCTGCCTGCGCCAGTGTATAGTGTCATATACCTCAGTCTCTCTGCTTCATCACAGGACATCATCAGTCAGCTTGATGCTCCAATGCAGAGCTTTACCCACTTAACTAGTCTTCTCTCCTGCAGATCTCCATCCACCCTCCCAGCCCGCTACTGCAGTGGAGAGCTCCAGGGACTCCAGGCTGCATGCTATCAGGTTAATAGGATGAATGAAGGCCACTCTTAAGAGACTTAGTATTTCTCAGCCTTCTCAATGGTTCTGAATAAACCTTTCCTCACATCCTCCAAATGGGACAGAAATAAAAAGGAAACAGGAGATGCAAGGTCAGATTTCTTTACTGCAAAGCTCACTATAAAGCACATCCCCTCTGTTCTGGGCTACACCCAGAATCAAGAGAGCAAAGTCTGGCTATTCTATCCAGCTTACTGAGATGGGTACCCATAATGGACCACATATCATTTGGGGCCTGTGTGTCCACTGGCTTAAGAATAATGGTGCCAATGGCTTCTGACAACTCTAATCTTAGGATTCTCAACCTAAATGCATTTCATTTCCACCAGGGTCAGGATATTCTTCAGAGATAAATCTCTCAACTTTTCTTGCATGGCTCCTTGCCTGTGGTCCTCTAGTGTGGACAGGATGGTCTCTGTTACCAATGTTATGCTTGTCTGCTAGCCTCACAGACAGACTTCAGTGAAGTGGGTCTACTGGGTCAGAGTGGCACTCAGGGGTCTCTTCTCCTTGAGGTTGGCTTCTATATGAGGCCACTGATGTACTATGGATCCTGTCTTAATTACTTTTCTATTGCTGTGATAAGATACCATGACTGAGGCAACTTATAGAACAAAGTTTATTGATGGCAGAGAGCATTATAGCATACAGGCGGGCAGGTGTGGAACTGAAGCAGTAGCTGAGAGCTTATATAGTAAGAATGAGGCATACAGAGCTAACTAGGAATAGCACAGGCTTTTGAAACCTTAAAGCCCACGACCCAATGACACATATCTTCTAAAAAGGCAACACCTAATTCTTTCCAAATAGTTCCAACAACTGGGGACCAAGTATCCAAAATATGAGCCTTTGCCACAGATCCCATAGTCCAAGTGATTTGACTCAACCTTTACTTCTGAAATAGCCACAGAACAAGGAAAAACTACAGGTTCTCTGCTATCCATAGAAAGCCACCTATCCCACAGGTAGATGGATGGATAGCCCCATCCAGAAAGCAATGGCTCTCTCAACCAAAAAAAAAAAAAACCTCTGCTGCCAGAGATCCCCGATAGCCAGAAGCTGGCAGTGTGGCAGAGACGGGTGCTCTGGGTCCCTGCAGGGCAGGAGAACATCAGCATCCCTACAGGACTGTGTCTTACTAAGCTCAGGGCACAAATCCTACTGACGATAAGCCACCTTTACGGACTACGGAGCCTTACACTGAAGACTGAGCAGCTTACAAACACAGAGAGGGTTCAGTTTGGGAAGCTGCCACTTCAGGAAGGAACAGGACGGCACAGAAAGGGGAGACCCCGACCCAAACCTCACCTCGGCCACTGGAGGTCTCGTGTTCCTTAATGGCAAAATTGGTCTCAAACACACCATTGGCACTATTCTCTGACTTAAAAAAAAGAAAAGTCTGCAATGGGCTGGGTGAGTTCTGGCAGGAGGTATTTCACACCTGGTAATTATTAAAGACACCTTAGCATCTCACGGGTCCACATGCCAAGGCAAAGAGCCTGGGTGGATTAAAAAGAGTTTCTTGGTTTTATAACAAAGGGTGATGTGTGCAACTTCAAAGGTCTCACCGGGGCTGGACTGGCAGGAGTGAGTGCCGTAGTGGAAAGTTTTGAGCTACTGGAAAAAACAAGGCTCTTAAACCGGTGACAACAAAGCCTAGCACATACAAGGCTCTGTGCTCAGACAATAGTCCACGTCAGGCTGGGCCTGCCTGGTGGTAAGAGTGTGGGAGGGTTACTCGCTCTCTCTGGGCCTCCATTTTGTCGTCTGTAAAATGGTTAAGCATGCTATATTTATACATGGGAATATGATTATATAAGTACTAACATCATGTTCAGCACTTCTCTTTTATTAACTTAAGAAATTATCAATTTTCAAATGGGAAAAAAAGCACAATATATACTGTTGTATAAATCATCACCAGAAACTGAGGAAGAAATTGAGAAAGGGAGAGAGAGAGAGAAGAGAAGGGAGGGAAAAGAGGAGGGAGGGCCTCCTGGTAATAATAAAATAAAAACACCTGGTAGGGAGGAAATATTAACAATGGTGGTAGTGGCTGGGTGATCTTTATTCCTTTATTTCTTTTAAAAGATTTTAAAATTTTTTTTATGAGTTCATACATAAATAAACATACATGTTTTGCCAACATGTATAATTTTGCACTACAGGCAGTGATGGCAGAAGCCAGTGGGGCTTGTCAGGCCCCTAGAATTAGAGTTACAAAAGGGGGATGGGGGAGGGGTTGGGGGTAGGGGAAGGACTGAGAGGTTGGGGAAGGGCTGAGGGATTGGGGAAGAATTGGAAGAAAGGGTGAGTGACGGAGGGGGTGGTAGTGAGTGGGATGTAAAATAAGTAAAAACAAACAAACAACAACAAAAACATGAACACACACTGAACACTGAAATGCCTGCACAGCATCACCAGCTGTCACCTGTGAATGGCTCTATAGGACCCTAGGGAAAGGCAGAAGTGTTTTCTCTTAAGGTGCAGCGGCCCAGGCTCCTTCCAGGAGAAACCGGACTTAAAGTCATTGAAGAATCTCCTTCCTCCTCCTAAAATCCTACACTCTGTCCCTCCGCAGAAGGCTCAGTAAGGTAATGTGACCCAGCCACACAATGATCTGCTAGTGAGCAGATCAGAGTGACCAGAGCTTTCTTCTGCTCCAACAGTCTCTTCTCTGTATTAGGAGATTCTATGATCTTTTATTCGTTTTGAAATTTATTATACATTTTTCAAACAACAGACTCTGGAGTTGGCAAGATGGCTCAACAGGTAAAAGCTCCTGTCACCCAAACTTGGCAACCCAAGAGAAAGCACTCCCTGTCACCCTGACCTCCACAGGTAGCCAGAGCACACGCACACCCAAACACCCTTACTTCCTGACACCCCACACACACACCCACACACATAATACCTAAATCACCCTGACCTCCACAGGTAGCCAGAGCACACGCACACCCAAACACCCTTGCTCTCCCACACACACAATAAAAAATAGCATAACTAGGTTTTAGTGTGATGTTTCCTATTGTTAACCTGACAACTAATTTAACATTTTTAAGATATAATATGCAAGGCAAAAATAATTAAATCAGGGGACTGGAGAGGTGGCTCAGTGGTTAAGAGCATTAACTACTCTTCCAGAGGTCCTGAGTTCAATTTCCAGCAACCACATGGTGGCTACAACCATCTGTAATGAGATCTGATGCCTCTTCTGGTGTGTCTGAAGACAGCCACAATGTACTTGTATACATAAGATAAATATATTAAAGAAAAAAAAATCAATTTTTTTTCCAAGACAGGGTTTCTCTGTGTAGCCCTGGCTGTCCTGGAACTCACTCTGTAGACCAGGCTGGCCTCGAACTCAGAAATCCACCTGCCTCTGCCTCCCAAGTGCTGGGATTAAAGGCATGTATCACCACTGCCTGGCCAATAAATCTTTTTTTTTTTCCTTTTTTGCTGCTTTTGTTTGTTTTGCTGTGCTGCTGTTTTCTGAGACAGAAGCATGCTGTTTAGCTCAGGCTGGCCTGGAACCCACTATGTAGTCTAAGATAGCCTCCAACTCCAAGTAACCCTCCTGATTCAATATGCTGTGGGTATGTTGAGATGACAAGTACCCAAGATGCCTACCCACTTAACACTACTTTTAACCCCTGCAGTTCAATGAGGAGAAACTTACAAGAAAGAAGAAATTAATATCTCACTAAAGAATTTCTTTTTGGTGTCCTTTATATGGCAAGCTCCCCAATACAGTAAAAATTATTTGGTTGAAAAAAAATAAAGCAGGCTTTATCATTTTAGAAATGCATGGTTATTGTTATTTCTAGAAAACTGACCATGATAGGAACTGCCTAGTTTAAGCACATGTCCCCAGCAAATTACTCAGCCTCACCCTCCTGCTTTCTGCTGTCACTCATCTGCCAGCCACTCACCCATTCTCCCAAGAACCTCCTTGGCTAAGTCACCAGGGACAGTAAGATGCTGCCAGAGGAAGGAAGCAGGGCTGGGGACCTCAGCAGTTCTCACTTCAGTTTCCCAGGCTCTCATGAGGAACCTTTTTACAGCAGAGCTGCCTGCTACAGTCTAAGCACTCCTGTGTTGGGCTGCTTTGCATTTTCATACTTCTGTTGTAGAGAAGCCTGAGAGTGAAGCCCCTCCCAGCAGGACCCCCACTCCTCCCCCTCCTCGGGTGCCTTACACTGCTGGTTACCTTAGTGGCCTTCAGCTCCCACTCGTACTGGTTCCGTTCATTCTCCAGCTCCTCCACTTTGATTTTGAGGTGCTTGAGCTCTTGCAGTAACTCCTGGTGAGAAGAGGGAGAATGTCAGAGCTGTGATAGAGAAAGAGCAAGCACAAAGTCTCCAAACTGGATAAAGCTCATGCAGAGGGAGCTGGGGGGAGGCAGCAGCAACTGTCTACAGCTGTCTGGAGCCAGCAGGCTCCATGTCTGCAGCTTTGAACTTTAAACACGGTCTGTGATCCAGAAAAGGCTGTGTGCCCATTTTAAAACAAAGGCCAGAGAGTTCCGGAATAAGAGAGAAAAAGCTACAGTGTACATATGTGTGCGTTTGCATGTATACGTGTAGGTCAAAGGACAACCTTGGGTATATTCCTCAGTCAATGTTTTTAATTTATTAATTTTTCTCTAGAACTGGTCTCTTGCTGGTTGGCCAGCAAGCCCCAGGCATCTACCTGCCTCTACCCCATCCTGCTAGGACTACACTTGGACTGTCTGGGGGGCGGGAGAGGGGGCAAGGAAGTTATTTTGTTGGTGGTGGTTTTGTTTGTTTGTCTGTTTGTTTGTTTGTTTGTTTGAAACACTTGTTATGAAACTCAGGTCCTCATGCTCATCACTATACCAAACAAGCTACCTTCCCAGGCTAAAACTCAATATTACCCTCTTATTTTTATATCCTGTCATCCCCGTTCTCTGACATCCGAACCTCCATGAGACATGCCCAGCTCATGCACAGGAGTCACAAACAGACAGGTCAAGCTTGAGAGTGGGAGGTGCAGGGATGTTGATGTAAAGGCGACTTCCCTAGTAGTGGAGGAAGGAGCAGGAAGCCAGGAACATCTATCTCTCTGTGATAAAGGCAGGGAACTCAGAGGAGGACATGGCAAGCCTCTGAGCTTCGCAAGCAGTGAGAGTCTGAGAACAAATGCTGAATGCCAACCGCAGATGCCAGTGTGAGTGTCCAGTTCAGACGAGGAGGTTTAAGCAAGAGAAACAGGGAAGGCATGCAGAGAGGAATCGAGTAGAGGCAGAAAGTGAGACTGCCCATTGAGGTGAACCAGAGATTAGATGCCGCGTGCACTGGAGATGAGACTCGGGAGCTGTGGGGTAGGAAGTTCTACAGCTGCGTGTTCACTGTGACACTGTGGATGGGAGGTCAGTGACACTTCCTGACTGGAGAAGGGATGTTAGAACCACTTCCACACACACATTTGTACAGGTGGTAAGTGGGGCAGGAATTTAACATCTTCTGATTCTGGGACCCCTGGTTGAAAACTCCCTCAATAAAGGGAGCAACACTCAGCAAAGTTATCTTTGTTGGTTTGTTCTGTTCTGAGGCAGAATCTCAAAGGCTAGCCTGTAGACTCCTATACAGCACAAACTGGCCTCAAGCTTTCAAACCTGCTTTTACCTTCCAAACACTGAGGATTACAACATATACTACCAATGTGATCTGCCAACATTGTTATCTTGAACCAAACTTCACTTCGGTTCAGGTAACCACTACTTCCTATCAGAAGAACTGCCATAAAGGTCATTAATTCTGTTTGGGTCCAAGCTTTATCTATGTCACGTCCAAGAATATTGTTATGTCCCATTTCCCTCCAAAAGTACTACCATGAGTGCAATAAGTACTGATAGCCTGAGGATCTTCAAATGGTTGATCCTTTGTGACCTTGGCCCTATGGAAAGCCTGATTGCTAAGCTTCCAAAGGAACAATGGTATTAGCACACCCATCTGATCACGGCACTCCCTTGCTTCTTGAAGCTTCTAAACTTTAAGTCGTGACCAGCCTGGCCTGTCCCAGCTAAGCTCTAATATGTCACACTGGAGAATTTTCCACTCTGCTTCCCAGCTTAGGCTCTCTCTATATTCACCATTCTCTTTCTAACTGCCCACCATGGTAACTCCTGCCTACCCTTCAGCCCACCATCACATTAGAGCCCTCTGTGGGAGTCGTCTTCAGGAGTTTCCCACAGATCTCCTGTAAGGTTTATCTGTAGGATTGCTAATGGATAGTTCTGTTCCCTTCTGTGAAGTCTGGGGAGCCTTTTTAAACCTCTTACCCAGCAGGTCCTGGCACATAGCTGTTGATGAGTGAATACCTGATATTCAAGTTACTATTTAACTGGCTTAGGAGTCTTTGCATTCTGAGATAATCTACCATGAAGTAACACTGCTTCCATAGGAATCTTGTAAGATAATTTATACAGCTGAGGTAAGTATTTCTTGATACTTATTGAAAAAGAGTCCTCTAAGCTAAGGTGACGGTGCCCTTGATCTTCATCACTGGGCTACAAGACTTTTGGTTGCCTATTTGGACTTACCAGAGATTCAGAATCCGTTTCTAGTAATATTGTTGGCCCCGCCTGAGCCTTTCCAGTGCTCAGCAGGTAGGAAGAGTCTGTCTGTTTTGTTCCTGTCTTGGGGGAGGAGGGTGCTGCTCAGTTTGCTCTGACAGGGTACCATGCCAGCTGGGGACAGAATCAAGAAAGCACAGGCTACTGCTGTCAGAGTTCGTGTGACTTCTTTGGCATATGGCCCAAAAGGTAATGAACTCACTATACTGTGATTATTATGTGGGTATTGTTTTCCTGGAAGTTCAGGTGATGACTTAATTATTCATAACAAATGAAAAAACCGAAGTTGTGTTTACTCCCTGGTGTGGGGGGTGGAGCTAAACTTCTCTAAACATAGATTTGAAAGAATCTTTTTCCCACGATGCTTGGTTTTTTATCCCTTAAAGAGAATCACACAATGAGGCTTCATTTAAATATCCAGTCCAGGGCAGAGGGATGTGTCTGGATCATAGACTGGGAGAAAGAATCTTGAATCTTCCTTTGGCCCAAATCCCCCACCACTCAGAGCCTGCAACACACCTTAATCCTATTCCTAAAGATGGGGAATGTGGCCTTCTGAGGGCTAGTCTCACCTGCTCAAACCCTGCTTAATGAGGGTCCCAGCCACCCACCTCACATCAACAGAGGCCTGTGTGAGACCAAGTTCTGCCCTAAGGTAACAGGAGATCCATGCAGAAGCCACTGCACACAGTTCTGGTTAGGAGAAACCCCAGCCTTCTACCACTGAGACATCACACACACATGCGCTGATATACTTAAGTGTGGTTCCTACAGGTGACCCCTTCCAAGGGGCACAGTCCTGGCTGTAGGGCTGGGGCTTGGCCTCATGGTCACCGGCCACCACCTCCTCGGGGTGGTCCCTAGCCAGTAACAGGCGCTCCTGAATCTGCCTGTGGATGTCCAGCTGCAGCCTACACATCTGTTCCTGCAGCTCACTGATCACATTCAGAACTGACTGTGGGAAGGAAGAGAAAGCAGAGAAAAGCACCCAACATCAGTCACCAGCAGATGCAGACCACCTTGGGAGAGCAGCTGCGAAGGAAGACAAGTATGCAGAAGATGAGCTTGACTGGGGAGGGAAGGGTGGCCCCCAGGCCAGTCCATGGCCAGGTCCCTCTTTGACAGAAGAAAAGTACCTGCCATGGTTTGGCGTAAGGCCTGCTTCATTCTTGGACCTGTCTTGAAGTTTAACATCTACTTTGTGCCACACTGGATGGCCATTCTTCTAAGTCAACAGCTGAGGTACAGAGCCTGGCAGATCCCATCATCTAAGCAGAAGCAGCAGCAGCAGTGGTACACACACACACACACACACACACACACACACACACACACACACACA
>NW_022196904.1:96449031-96462329 GCF_008632895.1 Mastomys coucha | reverse complement strand
CATGCTACACTTGCCAATACCCACCCACACATCTAAACATATCAACCCCCTCTTACAGGTGAGCTCTACAACACATACTGTCCTTATGCATGATAAGGCACCCCCAACTCTAATCCCATTCAGATACTAATAGGACGTTAAAACAATTTAACATCCAGCCTTTATTCCTTGTCAAAATATATTCGAAGCAGTAATTCTGTAGCACCCACTGAAGTGTGAGTGCTTCTAGTCTATCAGGATAGACACATTTCCAGCTGAACCAATGAGCTAAGTCTGATGAAACTTCTACCTTAATCTGTGTAAATGCCTGAGTGTTTGTGTTTGTGTGTATGTACATGTATGAGAGAGAGAGCCAGGCAGTGGTGATGCACGCCTTTAATCCCAGCACTTGAGAGGCAGAGGCAGGCGGATTTCTGAGTTCGAGGCCAGCCTGGTCTACAGAATGAGTTCCAGGACAGCCAGAGCTACACAGAGAAACCCTGTCTCGGAAAAGGACAACCTAGCTTGTCACTGTCCACTATTTTTTGAAGCTTGGTTTCTCACTGGTCTGGAGCTCACTAATTAGGCAATGCTGGCTGGCCAATGAGCTCCAGGAAACTTCCTCTCTGTCTCCCCTTGGACTTACACCAACCAGCATGCCACCACACCCAGATTGTTTTGTTTGTAATTTCTGAGAATCAACCTTGGGCCCTCCAGGAGGAGCTATTTCCCCAGGCCCAGATGTGACTCAATCTTTTTTTTAAATATTTAAAAAAAAAAAACACTTTTTTTTTTTTTTTTTTTTTTTTTTTTTTTTTTTTTTTTTTAGTTACTCTGTCTGTATAGGAGTATGTATAGGAGTGTGCCAAGGTACTTGTATCAAAACTGGCAGGCAGTGGTGCTCTCCTACCACCTTGTGGCTGGGAGCCAGGGTTCAAAGGCAGGTCGTCATGCTTGTAGTGAGCACCTTTATCCACTGATGGCCTCACTGGCCTTGACTCCCTACTTTATTTTCCAGCTTTCTCGGACCCCTCAGACACTTGGCTCTAATTTTACACACAAGTGACCGGGCTGATGCTCCCTGATAACAGCACTTTCCTACCATTCACAAGGTCCAGGGTTAGCACCCTAGCACTGAAGACAGAAGAAACAAAATAAGCAACAGAGACCTCACCAGCAGTATGCAGCGTGGGGATGGTTGTCCCAATTCTGTGCACCTGTGAGAGGCGTGGCAAGCATCAAGTCCACTTTTTCTTTAACTAAAAACGCGTCTTTCTTTTAAAAGGCTATTGTTTTCAGCACCACCCTTTGTGTATGGGGTTTGTCCTTCCTCATATGGTTCATACAAGAGTCCTTGTGTCCTTAGAAAATGTCCTTTCCAACTTCCATGAGGGCCTTAGGAAATCGAGTTCCCCTGGGGGCAGGCTATGCTAAGCCCTTCCTTCTTGCTGATACTGCACGGGAAATGGTGCAGTCAGAGCGACCTTATTTTCCAGCAACTCAGGATGACTGAGTTGTCTTCTCTATAGAGTTCCCAGCCTCTTTGTATCACTTTGACTTTTCAGAGTTCCCTGCCTATGCCTAGTTTTGTCCTTGATCAGTTTCATTATGTTGTGGGTAACAGTGACCACTAGCCCTCATACCTCCACCCCATTACTGCATTAGTCTTCCCTTTGCTTCAAAACTGAAACCAAGTTGCAGTTTCCCCAGTTTTTGTTCCCTATGGTCTGAGCAAGAAAAGTGAGAAAAATAATCAAACAGATTTGATTCATAACAGCATCAGCTGAGGGCTTTTAAGATCCAGACAGCTGTTGCTCCCTTCCCTCCACTTCCGTCCTAGTCTGTACCAGGGAGTTCAGAGATGTAGGTCATAGGTTAGGTGCACACCTGTTTTCCTCCCTCTGCCTCAGCAGGACCAAGTGATAAACCCCAGGTCTGCTGGGCCACTTCCCTAATACCCTGTGGTTTTGTGTGTCTCAGTCCTCAGACCTGAAACTTGACACTCCAACTCCAGAGCTGGCCATCTCTAGTCCCAGCCAGGTCTTTTTCTCTCCTACCGGGCAGAGCCTCTAGCAGCACTGCTGCCTCCTTGGGCTACGAATCATGAAGTATAGGTGACATTTATGAGTTCGTAATTGCTGCTGTGTATTGTAATCTCGGCTGACTTCGTATATTCACCCTCCTTTCCAAATATCTACTCCCCTTTCTCTGTGTAGCTCTCCAGCGCCTCCCATAATCATAGTCTGCTCCGTCTTTTCTTCCCTGCTAAGCCTGTTCACAATTACCCTCAGTTCTTTCTCCCTCTCTTCCTTCATGCTCAGCTTGACAGTGGCTTGGCCCTCACACATGTATAAGATTACTTACTGCAGCATCGGACAGCAAAGCTCAGAAACAATTTAAATGTCTGTCAAAAGAGAACTCTGTCAACTACAGGAGTGCATAGAGAGATATTAGAAGATAGGCAGACATAAATAAAAATGAAGAATGTTTGTTCTTTACTGTTCTTGCCACAGAGAGAAGCTCAAGATTATTCCTTTTTTAAAAAGAAAAGTACAAAAATAAAGGAAGCAATCGTGTCTGTGTTTGTGTGTGTGGTGTGTGTGCACAGGGTGTGTGTGCATGGGGTGTGTGTGCATGTGGTATGTCTGTATGCACATACACATGTGGTGTGTGAGAGCATGTGGTGTATGTGCATGTGGTGTGTGTGTGCATGGAGTGTGGTGTGTCTGTATGCATGAACAAAGTAATGTGTGTGCATGGGGTGTGCGTGCATGAAATGTGCATGCAGTGTGTGTGTGTGGTGTGTGTACATGTGGTGTCTCTGGGTTCATGCACATGATGTATGTGCATGTGGTGAGTCTGTATGCATGTACACATGTAGTGTGTATGCTTGGGAGTGTGAAAGTGCACGCATGTGTACACGCATACATGCACATGTGTGCCTGGAATTTGAGTATATGTTTCTGGGTCTATCTGTCCATATGAATTAGCTTGTCCTTGCATGGGATAACTCTGGAAGAATACAACAAAAAGCACTGGGTACTGTTGGCTGGAGAACATGTTTATAAGATCTTTTGTTAAACATCATTATGAATGTTTAATTTTTTTAAGTTTCTTTCATATATATGAAAAGGCAAATCAATAAAACAAAACAAAAATATTCAAGCTCTTCGCAGCAGGCAAGTTCAGCACTGAGTAAATGCACTCTTCCCTGCACTTGCTCTGTGGTCCAAGCTGTTCTCATCCAGAAATCAGAATCTCCCCTTTCCCAGGAATGGAACACGGGAAGAAAACAGTGTGGTGCAAGTCACTGTGTGTTCTGAAAGAAAGTCCTGAAAATTATTTCTAGTTCTTGATTAACTGAGATAACTCCACATTCTAGAATCCACAGTCTGGTTCTCTGCTCTCCTCTAACCAGACTCTAACAAGTGCTCGACCCCTCTGGGTCCCACAGAGGGACCCAACTGTGTTCCCCTAGAATTCCAGTGCAGAGAGAATCAAACTAACCCAGAGAGAATCTTTCTAGAGGACCTTTCTGACCAGCATGCTCTGGAGTACCACAAAAAGATTTTCTTTTATCTCTGGCACTTTCTTGCATGTAGCATTACCTCGATTCTGGTATTTACTTCTCACGTCGGTCCCTCTGCTACAATCCTGACTTTCAGAAGTAAACTAGTCAATCTTGGGTAGCTTGAAATGACCCAGGTATACTGTAAGAGGCTAATGAGAAAAACTAAAGCCAACATCTGTATTTACCCACATCTCCTGTGTGCCACTACCAACTAGTCCTTGGAAAGGCTGGTCATCAGGAAGCCTGTATCTCCAAACCCCCGGGTCTCACAGACTGACAGCTAGTAATCATCTGTACAATTCAAGGGCAAGCCGCATGGCGCTGAAGGAAGCCAGAGTGACTTAGGGTCTGATCACAACAGTATGTGATGAACCTGTTAAAAACTGACCCTGTTTTCATTGAAACAAACATTAAGAATCTGAGGCAGTGGCTGAGCTGCATGGCGGAAGTGTGACAGCTTCCATTTGAAATGCCAAAGGAAGGTTCATGTGTTAAAGGTTTGCTGATAGGATTTTGAGGGAAGTGACTTGACCATGAGGGCCATGATTTCATTAATGATGAACCCACTGATAGGTTCATAACTTCATGGTAAGATGGGGACATCATAGGAGGCAGAGCCAGGTTAGACAAAGGGTATCAATGGAGGCACGACCACGACTTTAGAGTTGTATCATGCTCCAAACCCTTCTTGTTTCTCTCTACTTCTTAACTGCCAAGGCTTCAACAGCCTTCTCTGTCCATGTCCCAGTTGTCACAGCGTTTCTGCCTCATCACATCGAAGACAGCCTGGAACGCTGGAAACACGGAGCTAACAAATCAGTCTTCTTCTTCAAAAAAAATTTTTTGAGACAGGGTTTCTCTGTGTAGCCCTGGCTGCCCTGGAACTCACTCTGTAGACCAGGCTGGCCTGGAACTCAGATATCCGCCTGCCTCTGCCTCCCAAGTGCTGGGATTAAAGGCGTGCGCCACCACTGCATGGCATCTTCTTCAAATTTATTCATATGCTTATTTTGCCATGGTGACTACTAGAATTCGCATGGGAAAGACTCATGTGTTTAAATGCCTGGTGTCTTTCTGTTGGCACTGTCTCAGGAGCTCTGGAACATTTGAGAAGTCTAGCAGGAGGAAGCAGGTCACGTAGGACTGAACCCAGCCCTTGTTCTAATCAGAACTCTCTCCATTTCTTGATTTAATGATATGTAACAAGCCATGCCTTAAGCTCCTACTACCATGGGTGAAGCCCCAATCACCATGCTTTCCTTACACACTGTAACACACTGTATTGCTTAAATGTGAGTCAAAGATAAATAATAAGCCAGGTGTAGTAGTGCACACCTTTAATCCCAGCACCGGGGAGGCAGAAGCAGGCAGATTTCTCAGTTCGAGGCCAGCCTGGTCTACAGAGTGAGTTCCAGAACAGTCCGGGCTATACAGAGAAACTCTGCCTCAAAAAACAAACGATGATGATGATGAACAACAACAACAACAACTTTTCTTCCCTTTTTGCTTCTATTGGAGATTTTGTCACAGCAACAAGAAAAGTGTCTAACAAAGTGACAAAAATGTAACTATCAGGAATATTTCCATCTGGCTATCTCAAGAAGGAAAATAAAGTCTTGCCTTTTCTAGCCACACTCAGCTTTAGGCACAAACATTTACTAGTAAAAACAGTGCAGTATAGGAGTGGAAGAGAATTCCTTTTGACTCAGACAATTGCAATCATGAGTGCACTGAGCTAGCAAATGTTCTCACACACAACAGCAGTCAGGCTTAGGCAACACTCATGCTATGCAGGCACTGCTGCTCCCGATAGCTACCAACAGAGGCCGAGGTCCTAGGCAGACCAGCAAAGTATGCTCAGTTACAAGGAGGAAGAATGTGTTTCAGGTCACATGGCTGCTCACTTCCTCTCACAGGTTTGAATAGCCTACAAAATTCCTCTACATGGAAACCTAATATTTGTACTGGCAGCTGGGCAGGGCAGTGATCTGGTCAGATGGCGCTCAGGAGCTGTGCTGCCTCATGCATGAACAGCCTGAAGGAAAACGACCCCAGACTCTGTAGGATTTGAAAACAATCCTGCAGAGACGAAAGCCAGCCATCAGGAAGCCACTGCCCTCCTATGCCTATCCCAGACAGGGGAGTTACCTCCTGAATCCCCAAAGAGGAACGAGTTACCCAGCTCCACACGATCTCTCTACCTTTTCTTCACAGATGGACTGACTCTCACACTCATACACCCAAGTGTTGTCATCCCCAGAGAGCCAGCGCAGTCAGGCATGAGACCCACCATGACCCTTCAGCTTTTGCTGAAACCTTTAAGAAGAAAAATCTCTGTAGATGTCATTTTAGAGCTACAGATGAGCATCTTTGTTATGAAGGGATCAGTCTTCCTGAGAATAAGGCACAGAAAATCAAGGATGGCCCTAAAATGGGCTTTCAGAGGCATAGTGAGATTGTCTGGCTCTAACCATACTGCATTTTAACCCTAGACTTCCATCAACTTATCAACCCCCCTCTCTCCCCTTTCTCCACCCACCCTTCTTATCCCCTTATGGCTTTAAACTGAGTCTCTGACAACTCACACCCTTCACAGAGCTCACTGAATTCTGCCTCTGAACCCCTAATGTATGCCCACCCACATATATTATACATCCTAGAGCATAAGATGCCGCATCTGGGAGATCTGACTGTTTCCCTACAAACAGTGAAGAAAGTCCACATAGATCAGCTTTCAGTCTGGGTAAACTCTGAACATATGAATAATGTGTCACAATCTACCTTTGCACTGTCAGTGTGAACAACACTGTCAGTAAGTAAGCAATAAAAGCTAGCTACTGTTACATGATCCATACTAACCTAAGGGCTACACACACAAGTTCTCTGGCAGACCTCAGAATGACTAGGGAAATAGCAAGCACTGCTACCATCTTATAGAAATAACAAAGAAACAAAACAAAACAAAACAAAACTAGAGGTTTGGGAGTTAAATTAACAACCAAGAGCGTAAAGCTAGGGAATATCTGACCATGACTCAAATCCAGCTGTGTAATCCAACAACCTGTACTCTTAACAGGAGCGCCTGGACACAGCTTACTACAGCTCTCTTCCTGTGACCACTACACATCTTACTTTGAAACATTCTCAGAATCAATGCAAGGAACACCCCCTTGGCATATTAGTAGTCCAAGCTCTATTATAAACTCAGAAAAACATGGCAGATCCCAGTGCAAATAATGTTAGCACTTATCAGATGGACCACTTTCCATCTTTTGATTTTTGAGATATAGAGAACTGAATATAAACCAAGTGTTTACAAAATATCAGATACTATAGCACTTAACATCTATGATTTAATTGTCTTTAACACATTAACTATTTTAATAGATAAACGAATTGATGTTCATACAAATTATGGAACTAACTTGTTTAAGTCCAGAGAGCTATAGGGTAGATCAGTCAGTAAACAAGCCAAAGGTTCCTGAAATGTAAAACTACCTTCTTTCATGTATCACAATGCCAGGTGTGAACATAGAACAGGAAGGCAATTATCTAAAGGAAAACTTGCTGATCCTTGGAAAGGTGGTGTTGTGGGCCTAAGACTCTCTAAACTCTGCACAATGGACTCTGGCATGTTCTAGTCAATGATATCTGGAGCCTGAAAAACAATACAAGCAAACATTCTTTCAGAGATGGCCTGAATGTAGGCTCACCCGCACAGCCCATCCAGAGGAAAGGGGAAGAAAGCACACAAACTTGGGGTGGGGGTGGGCAATGATACACGTATCCGAAACATGTATCCCAGGCCTGCTGGGAGGCTGGCTTCCTTCCTGTGGCTGTCATTACCTTAGTTTGCACAAAAGGCATCTTAGGTCCCTCCACATGTGTCTGATCCTTCCTCTCAACTGCTTCCCTTTCCCTCCCTGTCAGCAGTTTGAGGACAGAGCATGAAAGCCAAAACTGAGCGGTTTGGGCATAGCTGAAATGTGCAGCAACAGCAAAACCTGATAACTTGGTATTAAACAGATCATTGTGTCTTTAGTGCATGAATATTCCTTGGTACCCAGTGGCTGCTGGGACTGCAGTTGGCCAGATGGCCTAGGAGCCTAGTACATACGACCAGGGCCCCACCCCTACCCCCACCCCACATGCTGCATTAGACTCACCTCTGCTTTTTTCTGTTTTTCTTCTTGTTCTTTCTGTTCTTTCTCCATACCAACCAGCTTGAGTTTCAGCTCAGACACCTCGGTCATCAGATCCAACTTCTGGGTCTCCAGAGATGTTCGACTTAGCAGCTCCTGTAAGCAAAAATGCATCTCAGCACCATAAGCCCCCATGGCAACAAGGCCAGCAGCTGTTCCATCCATAGCACATAGGGCAATATCCACACTGTGTCTTTTACAGCCTAGGGTGAGGACTACTGCATGGCAGCCCGGGTGTGTGAGGGAGAAGCTTGACTGACCCTAGGTCACTTGGGGACAGGACAACCCCTGACATCACCCAGCATGCTCTGAAAGGCATTTCTCAAAAATCATATCTCTCCATAGTAACCATTATTAATTATTTTCAGAGAAAATGAATGGGCACTTTCAAAGGATGAACATTTCCCATCCCTGTTTTCAAGGCGGAGCAGCAATCCTGCTCAATCAGAACAAATAAATATGCGTTCATATTGACAACACAGTTTTTTTGCTTTGTTTTGGCTTGGTTTTTTTTTTTTGTTCTTTTAAAACAGGCTTTCTCTGTGTAGCCCTGGCTGTCCTGGAACTCACTCTGTAGACCAGACTGGGGCCTGGAACTCAGAAATCCGCCTGTCTCTGCCTCCCAAGTGCTGGGATTAAAGGCGTGTGCCACCACTGCCCGGCGACAATACAGTTTTTGAAAATAGAAATTTCTAGACCAGCTCCTGGGTACAATCAAAGATCAGTCTAGTCTTCTACAAATCTCAACATAAGATATCATTTACAATACATACAAAGAGAAATCAGAGTATAAAGTAGACTCCTGAAGAGTGGTCCTGTGAGATGGCTCTTTCCTGGACTATACCAAAATTGCAACTAGGCTACTAAGAGATAAGGTTATTCTCTGCTTATTATGGAAAGACTAAGGTTGTTATTTCTAGTCTAGAAGTCAGTAGAATAGGGGCTGACAACCAAATACCCCAGTTCCTGGACACCAAGCCTGCCATTAACACATACACCTATTAAACACAAACAAGAGGAAACCACAAAGGATATAGGCAAGACAGCTGTTGCGGCATTATAAAGGTCCAGAAGTATTTCCAGATTGCAGTACGTTTTCCATCAGCAAATGGTGGTATCCTGATGGCTAAGATCCTCGAGTATGCTACCATGTTGTCCCTTGTCCATGCACGTCCTAGCACTGAGGACATACACGGTAACCAGAAGAGCAACTGGAAAAGAAACAACCTCCTGCATCGTCTGAACATGGCGTATTATCTCAGGCAACCTGACCTGGCACACAGAATGATGATGTCTGATCTCACAGATCTCAAACTGTCCAGCCATCAGGAATCAAACAATAGAGGAAAAGGCACCTCAACTAGGAACAGATGCTTCATTAACCTAACCCTAAAGGCCGCCAGTCCCTGATGACTCTGAGCTACAAACTAACTGAACTAACTGGGTGTCTAGAAGTCCTCCTGAGCCTTGGGCCATGGAAGCAGGTTCTTATTGTTCAGCCAGACATGAGGCTGGATAACAGGGTAAAATCAAGAACACTACAGCATTAGAACCATGGGCTGCTTGGCCATAAGGAATCAGTCAGATGAAATGTCCAAGGTAATGACAAACTTGGCTTCGTTGAGTGCCTTCTTTGGAGCAGAGATTGCTGGTTGGCTTCATACACATTCTCTTAACACACCTCCCCAGGGATTTGGCAGCAAACATTGGTATCCCAACTCTACAGATGAGAAAACAGACCCAGGGAGAGTAAGCAAATATGCTGGCCAAGAACATAATGCCAGTCATAAGCAGAATTAGTTTGCCAACTACCACTTATTTGACCTCAGAATTCATTTCTGTTGGACACCCTGTTTTTCAAGCTAGAGTGGGAAAGGTATGTTGTGAAAAAAAAAGAATTTAAAGAGAAATAACAAAATGTTGAAAAGGGGAGTCAACAAATATTTACTAAGGCCCAGGAGATGTCCACTCAGACTGCCATGGTTTCACTGAACACATACTATCTAGAGAGCTCTATTGCTGAGGCTGAGCAGGCTGGAAGTGCCTTAACAGTTCTTCCCCAAGTGGGAGGGCACACCAAAATAACGAGTTCTCTTTGCCTTGATTATGTGAAGTTCATAAGATGTTAATCATCTCCTTGTTTATCATTTATCCTCTCCTACATCCTCTCCCCATATCCCTCTTTTTCTATACCTGCTTCTCTGAGTCCATCCTTGCATCTACATGCCTTGTTCTAAAGCTAAGGCAGTTTACAAAACAGATGTTCCCAGTTAAAAATATATCAAAAGCTAGGGAAATGGCTCAGTGGTTAAAGGTCTTGCCATGCAAGTGTGGGGACCTGAGTTCAGAACCTATGTAGTAGGTAGCTGGGCATATAGCAAATGTCCTATAATCCTGATGCTACTACAGCAAAATGGGAAGAGTGCATGAATGCTGGCATAGTACCTAGTCTTGTGTACACAAGACCATGAGACCTACCTCAAACAAGGTGGAAGGCAAGAAATAACACCTTAGGCTCTTCTATGACCTCCACATACATGTGATGGTATGTGTATGATGTGTGTGTGTCTGTGTATGTATACATACACAGACACACACACATCATACACACAAAAGAAATCATAAAAGTTAAAGCAGGTAAGAGGAGGTCATTTGTAGGAAACTAGTAAGTTACTCCAAACAACTAGGGATGAACCACAACATGTAAATACACAAGCTTCCAAGCTGCCTATGCACAGGGACAAAAGGTGAAATCCAGAAGGACAATTACTTTGGAGGGCTGAGATCTAAGGGGAAAAAGGTCTTCTGTAAGACTTCATCTGTTTTTCAACACCTACCAGAAGCCATCACTTAGGAACATGACAACTGAGAGCACCATCCCTATGAGCCAAACGATCTTAAGGTGATATCCATGCACTCTGTCCAGGGCTCAGCAGTCCAGACAGTGTTTCCGTGAACCTTTGAAAAGCCTTACAATGTATCTAAGTCTCCTCTGCTTTCAGCACAGGATCCTCCCAGTCGTTTAAACTCCCAGGTTGTAATTAGTCACACCAATGTTGCAGCTGATGAGGACAGTGCTGTAATTAGCTCCAATAGCCATTCTCATTAGTCCCGCCGGTGTTTGAATTGGTCATGCTCACACTCTGAGTGGTCATTCGCATTGGACATGCTCAAGTTTTAATTGGAAATCGGAGGTTGTTTAATTGATGACAGCTCACTGATATTAAAGCTTTTACAGGCTCTCTAGGGTTTTTACCTCTTTCAAGCCTTTTGTTGATATCCCTGCCTTATCCTCATCATGAACAATTACTGTTGAACTCAAAAAGCCAGGCTTTGTGTCCACACACCACAGAGATCCATTGCCCTGCCAAGTTCACTGCAGCACTTTTCCCAACAGCTATGTCACAGAACCAACATGGGTGTCCATAGACTGACAAATGGATTTAAAAAACATGTGTACATATACACAATGGAAATGTTTTCATCCATAAAGAAGAACAGTTATGTCACTTGTAAAAAAGCTGGAAATAATCATATTAAACAATTAGGTCAGTCTCAGAAACATACATTTTGTCTCTCAGTTTGGGACCTAGATTGTATATAGCTACAGAAAGCATATGCATACATGCTGTAAAGCAAGCTGAAGCTGTGTGAAGGGAAGGGGAATTTACAGGAGGGGCAGGGAGAGGGAAAAGGAGTACACCCGGTATAGGGGCGATCCACTGGACTACAGTACGAAAAGTTTTTGAAACACTCATTGGATCATAAAAAGAGAAACATTAAAGTGCAAGTTGGTAGGAAAAGAATTAGAAGTGGGACAGGAGCAGCTAATGGAGTAAGTTTAAATTACATTATGCACGCATGCACGCGTGTGTGTGTATGTGTGTGTGTGTGCATGTGATGTCAGAATGAGACCCATTACATACAATTAATATAGACTACTAAAAAGACCAAAAAAATTGAAAAAGGAATTCTAATGCTGATTGTTGTTGTTGGGGAAAAAAAAAAGCCAGCCTTCAACAAGTTTAAGGCAACCCAGCTCAAGTTCCCTATCTCAAGAACCAGCAAGGCCCCTGGCCACTTAGGAATCAGATTCTCCAAAGTACATAACAGGCGTCAGCTGTCCTGCAGCATCAGTGCTGCCTCCCACTTCTAGTATGAGGATTTGACATGATATGCTCCCCTCTCCCCAGTCAGACGAAGACCACTCTGCATCTGCCAGCACAACTTACAGAACACCCATCCCTCCATCTTGGGACTGCCTCTAACCCAGCTCCCAGAGAATGCCTGTCTTCCATATCAGGCCTGCCTCAAGATCTGTTCCCATCAATCGTTCACATGTATCCTGAGGAAGTGCTGCTCAGGTCTAGCACATTTTCCCAAATATCCAGAAGCAAGGCAGTTTCCACTCCCCACAGGTATTTGTCTTTTGATCAATGGCTTTTCTACCTACATTAGGGGATCTGCGTCTCCTCAGGAGCTTCAGCATCCTTGTGAATGGCCGCTCTTCCGTCCTGTATCTGCTTGCAGACCTTCTTCTGTTCAGCTTCACACCGACCTCAGCTCCTGGAGGCTTTGCTTCTCAGCGTCAGGGTCACAACTAGGTCCTCATCTGCGCCCAGAATGTGTTTGCTTTGTCTCCTAACTCTTTAGCTCTTAAGTTCTCTCATCTGACCTTTTCAACTATCCCTCTTGCTCCCTCAACCTAGAATTTCTTCTTCTGTGTCCACTGGTTACTTAGTAACTCCCTGTTTTCCTGGTCTATCAACTTTCTTTAGCAATATTTGTCTCCCTGGCCACTCTGTACTTCGAGATTTGTCATTTCATTTGTATTCATATCTACACCAGAACAATCCTTCCCCCAATTCCCCAGGCCCCAGACCTGATAGCCTTTGTTTACAAGGGCCCAGGTGGGGCCAAATCGTCTTTATTTGTTTCCATTCCCAATGACCTGAGCATTGCTACTGAAAGTCATTTAATCATATCCATCAGTTTCAATACAAACTCACCACATCTGATTACAGCTTATCTGCCAATGCTGTCTGGTAAAACCTCTACTCATTCCCGGCTAGTTCTCAGTTCCAGATCTCTCCTGTGCCTCTAAGCCTTAGACCTCACAATGTGCTCTTGTCAAATAACCTCTCATATCTACCAACACAATAAAAGCCTACCACCATTTACTAAACTTACATTCTTTTTATTTCAGAATTTTCCACTGTTAGCTCATTCATCTTTCTTAAATCTTCTTTCTTACACACACACACACACACACACACACACACACACACACACAGACTTCACTCTAAAGCTGGTCTGACAAACTGCATGCTGTTATTGTCTCTGTCAAGTCCTCTCATTTTCGTGATCTATTTTCTATCCCAGAAAGCTGAATGTGTTGACACACGTCTGTAACTCTATCACTCAGAGCCTGAGTGAGGAGGGAGCCAGATTGGGCTATACTGACCCTGCAGCCCTCCCTACCCCCCAGACTGGGCTGTACTGACCCTGCAGCCCTCCCCTCCCCCCACAGATTGGGCTATACTAAC
>NW_022196904.1:96425886-96448760 GCF_008632895.1 Mastomys coucha | reverse complement strand
TCCCCCCAGACTGGGCTGTACTGAGCC
The DNA here is from genome assembly GCF_008632895.1 of Mastomys coucha. Classification (NCBI taxonomy): domain Eukaryota; kingdom Metazoa; phylum Chordata; class Mammalia; order Rodentia; family Muridae; genus Mastomys; species Mastomys coucha. Next base: position 96,448,733 of record NW_022196904.1, on the reverse strand, counting down.
TACAACCCTCCCCTCCCCCACAGATTGGGCTGTACTGACTCTGCAGCCCTCCCCTCCCCACTGCAAGAGAGACAGAAAGAAACAGAAGGGGGGAGAGGGAAGGGGGAGAGAGGGAGGGACAAAGGAGAGTGGGAGAGGGAGGCAGAGAGGGTGATGGGAAGGCAGAGAGCAGAAAGGAGAGAGGAAGGAGAGAGAGAACAAGAACATAATGCTTCTAGAATTTTGTTTCTGAAATGTACCATTTTGACTGGCCTTCCCACCTCTGCCGATCCTGACACATCTTTGTGAGCATCAGTTACCTAGGCAGGTAACCAGTAGTCTTTGGTGGTAACCCCTGATCTTCCTCTTGCTAGACTCCCATTCACTGGGACCTAGCCACTCCCTCACCTTTGTGCTGCCTTGGAAGGAGTTCCCACCCTGCTCTGTGCTAGCCTGGGATAGGACCATCAATCATGCACTCTGGCCTCTGGCCGGCATTTAATCTTGTCCTCACCATCAGCTCTCATTCCTTGGGCTATAAACATGATCAAATTTCTGACATTCTGAAGAAGCCTCTGGACTCCCTGCCCTTAAAGTTACCACTACTAATGTCCTGACTCTGCGTAAGTAAATCTATGCTGTGTGTGTGTGCGCGCGCGTGTGTGCGCGTGTGTGAGCGCGCTCATCCATGTCTGCCTGCGTGTATGACAGAAAAAGAATACTCTCTCCTACCCCTTCCCCCATGACTCTTCTTCCTTTCACTACTCAACAAGATGTCTGTCTGCCTGCAGCCTGCCTTCTGCCTTCACCTAAGCAGGGAGCAAAAACAGCTTTACTTCTGGGATTTGATGTCTACACTTTAGCCACAGCTTATAGTTCTGCAGCGTTAATCCAACAGAAGTGACTGCCTGCAGCGCCATCTTCCCTGTACCGGGAGTCCCTGACCACTCACTTTCCTCTCCCATCTCCTTTGTTGCCTTTACCTTTATTCTGTCCACTTTAAGGAAAATGTCCTTGTGTCCCTGCTAGCTTGTCACTCCAGCACTGGTGTCAGCTCTGGATGCAACCACTTGTCTGGAGCAACAAATGTACCCAGGCTTCCCAACCTACAGGGTGGGACCCCACTGGGCATTGCTTATTGTCCTGCAGCTACCATGATGGATAGGGTGAGGCAGCCTCTGAGTGTAGAGGGAGCAAGTTTACCAAGCAGCACTGTGCTTCTGCTCCAGACTGTTTCAAGGTTGCAATCTAAAGGAAGGAGGGCAAGGAGGAGGAGGGGGAGGGGTATGGACGGCTTATTTCACGCACTCTGAGGACGTGAAACTGGGTAAGGATGCTTTAGAAAAATAAAAGAATGAACAAAATTACCACTTGCCCCCCTCTTTTCCCGGCCACCACTAACTTCTTCCAGAAGCACACAGGCGTCTCCCCTCTCAGAGATGAAAGAGTTTACATCTCAGAGCAATGAGCCATTTCCTTTTTCCCAAGGCTCAGGTCCTCACGGGAGCTGATAAAAAAAGAGACCTGCCTTTCAACTCATTCTCTCCCTCTGTAAAGGGCCACATCTTGAAGCAATTACCTCCATCTTTAAGAGTGGAACATGACCCAGGGAATTACTGACCAATGGCAGGGAACTGCAGCCCCCCTGGCAACCTGAAACCAGAAGGAAAGAAAGACTGAGAAGAGACAAGAAAACAAAACCCTGTCCCTTTGCCCTTTGAAGTCAAAGGCTCTGGCCTTGCCAGGAAGCCAGGCTCATGAGGAACACTGCAGAAAATGGGTCCCCTAATCTACTCTGGCCACTTGAGCCTCATTTCCTACTGACTGAGTCTCTTTGAAACCACAGTCTCATCTGCAACATGGGTTGATGCAACATGGGTTGATTTGTACTAATGTCTAGACATCCAACATCAAGTAAGAGAAACTTGAAGAAACTAGGTATTTGTGTCTTAAAATCTCTTAGAGGGGTTTTAGAGAATTAATGAACATTTTTCTCACTCATGACTTGCTGCCTTGTCTCACTTTCTCAGATAGATATTTGTGCCTGCCAAATCATGTGTGGAGTTCTGTTTAATATTCTTTTTTATTTAAAAAACAAAACAAAACAAAACAAAAAAACCCAAAAACTTCATTCCTTAGCATACTACAGGGCCTGTGCCTAGGCCTTAGAACCCTTCCATGGTGACTTCAGGTACACTGGCAGTTTGCATGGCAATCTGTTTTTAACGAAGCTTGAATAGCTGTACGTAATTTTGTAATTTTGTTACGTGCTAAGGCAACTCCATGGGGAGCCTCTGGCTTTGTCTTGAGGTCTGTGTACTTCCTGTTTCTCTCTAGAACTTTCTAACTCTGTAGGACTTCCTTTCACTGGCACAGTCCTCTCCATCAACGTCCATGCTGCCTTGCAAGAAGTTTCTAGAGAACTCTGTGCTTGCTGAGGGTAGGGCCTGCAATCATGTGGCTGATTGGCAATGACCCTGCTCCTCACCATCAGGTTATTCTCCTTTGAGAAAATAACAGAGATGTACAATTTAGAATCCAGACTTCATCCCTCTTCTCAGCAAGAAAGGAAAGCAGAGAGCCAGAGCTCAGTGGCAGGAGTGTTTGCCTAGCGTGCATGGGGCCTAGCACTACTAATAATAACAATAGTAATAATAAATCAAAAGAAATAAAAACATATTTATTAACCTTCCCTGGCCAACACCTAGACTCACCGACTCCCAGTCACTCCACACCTCAGTCAGCTTCACATAAACCCTGGGGCTCTCAGACAGGCTGGACGCTTAAAACACACAGATGTTGTCCCCTATTCTCAGAGCGGGATGATGGCTTCACAAAGTCAGGACAATTTGCATCCTTCCTTCCTTCCTTTCCAAGGAATCTTCAAGAATACTTGCAGTCGAGGTGTATCTGGCCCTAAGTCAGTTCTGTCTACTTCTTGTTTTCTCCTGGAGACTGGATGAGTTCATGTTTAGATATGCCACCTGGCAGGTGGGCAGTCATAGTGAGCAGGGGCCAGTCTCCAGACATCTGAGGAGACCTGCCCGTGAGTTGGGCGAGTAGATAACCTCTTCCTCCTGGGCTCCTGGATAACCTCTTCCTCCTGGGCTCCTGGGAAGGTATTTGACATTGGAACACCAGCTTCGGAAAAGGACAGCTCAGTGGAATGGCTGGAGCTGAACAACACGCAGGGTTTGGACTATGCGTATTGTGAATCAAGGTTTTCTTAAGTTCCTGTGCTGCTTTAAATGAATGACCTCTCCCCACACCCCATGGGCTTGGTCTCCAGGTATTTGAACTGTCTCCGAAGAATTAGGAAGAGTGATCTTGCTGGAGGAGGTGTGCCACTTGGAAGTTGGTTTTGATATTTCAAAATCTCACATCATTCCTAGTTAGCTCTCTCTGCCTAAAACCTGTGGATCAGGATGTAAGCGCTCAGGCTACTGTTCCAGCACAATGCCCACCTGCCTGCTGCCATGTTCCCAGCCATGATGATCTTAGACTCTGACCCTCTAGAAATATGAACTCCAACAAACTCTTTTATAAATGTCCTTGGTCATGTTGTCTTATCACAGCAACAGAAAAGTAAGTAAGATAGTCTCCCAGTACTATTGTAGCCAGTGGGTAAGGGAAGTCTAGAGCATACATTGTAGACTAGAGGTCTCCCAGCCAGGAACGACCTACAGTTACTTACTCTGAGGTTCACACAGGACATTTCAAAATTGAAATGAGTTGAAAACTTTTTAGATTATCTTTAAATCTTTAATATTTACCTCTGTGTAAAATAACAAAACTAGACTATCTTGCATTACTGGGTTCACAAAGGCACTGAACTAGCACTGAAAACAGTTGTTACCATTAGACAGGATGCATTAGTGTGCAGTGTTATCTAGACCAGCAACATCCCAGGAAGTGCTGGGCTCTAGGCAAACAGAACATCCTACTGGAGACAGGGAAAGACCTCATTCAGAGCAATGGGCCAGGTCTGGCAGAACAGGCAGAAAGAAGCAATTGTGTCCATTCTCTGCCTCTAGGTCATGAGTCATTCTCGTTCCGAACACCAGAAGCCAAGAGCCTGCAGCCAAGGATATCTCAGCCAGATGGAGCAAGTCTGTACCTGCCCCAGCTCACAAGACATATACGTGCTCCAGGTTGTAAACAACACTGTACCAGCACTGTGGTGCAAGACGCAAGGGTCTTCACAAACAGTGTGGGAGCAGAGTCTAGGACAGCAGTAGCACTGAACTTGAGGTTCAGTGCTGGGACCACCAAGTCCAACAAACACCTAGTGGGAGCTGAGGCTCAAACGCACCCCACAATTTGAATGTGTAATCTTTATGAAACGCTACTCTTACAAGATTGAGAGGCTGTCCTGAAAGTCACAGACACAGAACTTAGTCTAGTTCTAGAAGAGACAAATTAGACGAGCAGATGACGAATGACAATATTGGGTAGCAAGCCGATGCCTGATACCTTACTCATAGCGCATGGGAAGAGCAATGGAATTAGAAGAAATAGGATACAAAAGCTAATCGACCTAAGGCTTTCAAAAAGCCCAACTGCTTTCTATGTGACACTGCTGACAGGTGAGCCAGCCTCTGTCCAGGAGCTCCTTGACAGACAGGAGCAGTGCCACCTCAGGAAATAGAGCAGTCCAGAAAGAGTCAGCACGGGGGACACGCAGTTTCAGTGCTACAATGCAGCTGTTCTCTAGCCTCCGAGCTTGGCTTCTAGTCAGGTACCACCTTCCTGAAACTTCAGCCCTCTGATGTTTTCTCAAGTGATGTTTAGTCACTTTCATGGTCTCTTTCTGAACTGTTTACAATAGTCTATCATCTTCCTTACCCTCCCCCCCACACCTCAGGTAGACCTGAAAACCCGATCCACATTTGCTTCATGCAAGACTGTCTCCCAATCAGACTACTGTCTTGTCCAGGTATTCAAAAGACAAGATTTAGTTTTTTCTTCCATAAAAGACCTTCTGTTACTAATCATAATTTCTCAGAAAAAAAATCTAAGTAATAAAAATGGTATAGAATCTAAACAAAATCAAACTGAGTCAGAATAGTGTTATTTATTAATCAGGAGTGAAAAGACAGAAAATTAATAACAACATCCAAGCTGCTGCAACTAAATTTTATAAAAACACACCCATTGAGATACTCATTTACTTTTTCTCCCCCTAAATTCTTCAAATGCACCCAAACAAAGCTAACACACCCAGAAACTGTGACACTTAGCAGGCCAGCAGTAGAATGCCAAGCCTGTGCTCACGGGCTGATCTTGACAGTTAGAAAACAAGTCAAACAGTGGAGCTTTGAGGAAAGGATTATGATCAGTCATCCAAGTAAATCCGATCATTTTGAGGGGATGGTTTTCCTTCTTTGAGTAGAAGGTGAGATTCTTCCTATGTCAAGAATCCTATCAACAGCCACAAAGCACACACACGTAAACTTCCAGTGTGCTGTAATTTTCAAAATAGCCAAGAACACAAAGATGACTGAAGCAAAGGAAACCTATGGATAAACAAATTGAATCAAAAGTCTAGTGATGTGCTCAGCAGACCTTTAGGACTCTCTCCGCGACAACTCAGCACCCCTGTATAATCGTCCAGCTTGCTTTCTACAGTGATACAACTATTTGGAGAATGAAGAATGGTTAGGTCAATTTTGATATCTGTAGGTAAAATAATTGTAAGTGGCAGTAGAGATAGCTACACGGCTACATTTATCAAATGGAAAGAGTTGCCATGTCTAATTTTAGTCTGGGAGGTCCCTCCATAGGACTACAGTTTTGCAAATCATGTATATGCACACTGGAATCAACAAAAGGACACGAGTAGAGGACTCTATTTACAAAGTATGGAAGCAGCTAACTATTGCTTTCCTTTTTGATGTCTACTCTATGATAGTAAGATGTTATTTGTGATAGTTTTTAATCGGAGGAAACTACAGAGGAAGGGATAGAGTAAGGAGGGGTTCAAAAAAATACACTGACAAGCTGACTTTCTACAATCCCTGATGCCACCCTAGCAGATGGCAGCTTCTATGATAAGATGAGGTGACATGGCCTGCAGAAAGTGCTCCTGGGACTCTGTCTAACCAGCTCAACAGGTTATTTCCCCACTGGGCTGCCCCGCCCCACTCTGCCCCGCCCTCAGCGTTCAGGTTGGTTTCACCTGCTGTCTAAATATTGCACAGTGCACAGCCAACCCCACCTCCAGGCATCATGGGAGAGTAAGAAGGAACCCGTAAAGGGGCATTTAACACCGGAGCTGCTTCAGGCCCCAAGCCCTCCACTCCACCCGTCTGTACCTGCTGAAGCATCTCTTCCGCAGCATTGAGTTTCACCTGGTGACCTTCCAGACACACTTCGAGGTCCCGAATCTTCTCTCCTTGGGCTTCTACTTGATCTGTGAGGACGCTCACCTGTTATAGAACATAAACAATAGTGGAGGATCTAGCCTGGTGGGGGTGGGTAAGCTGTGAAAGCATCCTACTCAAGACTTCTCACCTGACAGAAGGCCTCCCTTTTGGGTGAGTGGGGTTGAGGAAGGGTCCCAGACGAAGTCAGAATTTCACCTTACCAGGGAATGTTAGCCACGGCCTAAATGGCTGTGGTCACATTTCCTGCTCTTGACAGACTGGAGAGGAAAGCAGCTACTCAAGAGGCAAGAGAGCTGCCTCTGGGCTGGACTCCTGCTCCTTGTTCCTCTAATAAGGCAGCCTGACTTCAAGGCATATCTCAGCTCTTGGCAGGGCTCTGCCACCTCATGGGGAAGAGCGATTGAAACCTTTATGGAAACCAACCAATGACCTTACCTCTCTCATACGGGTGTGGGGACTGCTCACCTATCAAGCCAGTGTTTGGAAGCAATTAAGGAATGTAGGACGTAAAGGGCATGTATTAGCACTGACAAAACTTGGCTCCAGAAAGGTTTCTGTGCTTTACAGGTCAAAACATGACTCTAAGTCATACAAACACCAAAGCCACACTGCACACATGTGGCAGAAGGCGGCATTTTTCTGAGGAACCCTAAGATTGTCTGTAGAAATACAAAGAAAAATACATTAAACAAAGGCATTTTGATCCTGTCCTATATACACACTGTAACTGTTTTTGGTAGCCTTTCCTATTAGGCAAATGACCCCTAGGATCCTTCCTATGTTTTATTTATTATGAGATAGTTCCATACAGGAAGATGAAAGATCATGTGTGATGTCACAGAAAGGAAAAAAAAATAAGTGGATAGTAAATCAAGATCTTCTTGGTTGAAGACATGGGTCCTTCATATATAAGTTATTCTAGTTTTTTTTTTTTAAGATTTATTTATTATTATATCTAAGAACACTGTAGCTGTTTTCAGATGCACCAGAAAAGGGTGTCAGATCTCATTACAGGTGGTTGTGAGCCACCATGTGGCTGTTGGTATTTGAACTCAGGACCTTCAGATGAGCAGTCAGTGCTCTTACCCACTAAACCATCTTGCCAGCCCCAGGTTATTCTAGTTAATTTCCCATTCTGTAATGATTAATGAAGCATGAAGAAGTTCATCTAAGATCATTTATAAATGTTTAAATGAATTTTATGAATTAGACAGTTCCCATCCTGAAAGATAAAGAAAAGCCTGCTGCTGGCAGTGGTGGCACACACCTTTAATCCCAGCACTTGGGAGGCAGAGATAGGCAGATTTCTGAGTTCAAGGCCAGCCTGGTCTATAGACTGAGTTCCAGGACAGCCAGGGCTACACAGAGAAACCCTGTCTCAAAAACAAACGAACAAACAAACAAAACAAAAACAAACAAACAAAGAAAGAAAAGCCTGCCAACTTTATACACTGTACTTCTAGACCCAAATAATGAGTGAATGACTGAAACACTTATACCTGATGCGGAGGGTGCTAACATTCCAATAATCCAAAGATGGGCTCCTTCCACCAACCAGGCCCATTTAAACAATACATTGGTGTATGGTTTTATTTTACTGTTTATATATATATATATATATATATATATATATATATATATATATAACATATATATACACATATATATTATACATATATGTATATATAATATATAATATATTATATATATATATTATATATATATATTGGTTTGGTTGGTTTGGTTTGGTTTTTGAGACAGGGTTTCTCTGTATAGCCCTGGCTGTCCTGGAACTCACTCTGTAGACCAGGCTGGCCTCAAACTCAGAAATCCATCTGCCTCTGCCTCCCAAGTGCTGGGATTAAAGGCGTGCGCCACCACTGCACGGCTAATATTTCTTAATTTTATATATATGGTTGTTCTGTCTGCGTATATGACTGCATGTATATGTGCACAATATCTTCAAGGACATAAGAGGGCATCAGATACCCTAGAATTGGGGCTCTTGTGGGTGCTAGGAATGGAACCCAGGTTCTCTGGAAGAACCATCAGTGTTCCTAACTGCTGGGCTGTGGCTTTAGTTGCATTGTTTTGTTTGGTTTTGGTCCTGTTGCTGAATACTACCAGCGGCACTGGTCTTTTCTCCTAGTAACTCCTTCTCAAAAGAGTGGGATTCTGGGAAATGACTGTGCTTCCTGGGATTCAGGGTTTCTCTTTGGGAAGGTGTTTTATGGTTGGTCCTACTACAGAGATTAAAATTTATAGAGCTGCATCATCCTTAAGGATCAGCTGGTACAGAGCTGTGGGACAGTAAAGGCCACACAGGTCAGCCTTACCTAAGGCCAAAGACACGGGGCTGCAGGAGGTCTTCGGAGCCTCAGATCAACAACTCTAGTGTTGAGTCAGGAAGTATGGAAACTGGCACTAAAGACATCAGAATTTTATCTTCATTCTATGAGAACAAATACTTTTGAGCCCTATAGTAAACATAATTTTAGGTTAAGGGAGGGGACAGAAATGAATCTTGTTCTTCTACAAATAAACCCAGGAAAACTTATTCTGGGCCAAGGGTTCCTCCAACTCATTCATTTGACTCAACTCTAATGTGGATTATGCAAGAGGCCATGCCCTGCTGAGAATCCCCAAACCAGCTCCACAGGCCACTACTGAACAGTACAGAAGTGAGAAAGAGTTGCTGACTGTCTGCCCATAGCTCCTGGCAGAACAGAAACTATTGAGAGTCAACTTTCACCTTTAGTAGTCAACAGCTCCTCAACTGTGTTCAGATTATTGAAACAGAGATTAGTCAAGAATTTGGTTAGAACAGAAATGGCTGTGAAAGGGAGCATTATTACATGAGACTTCTTCATTAATTGTAATCCCCTCTAAAGAGCAATGTGTTGTTTCAATCACGGAGGGTCCTAGTTCAAAAGTTTGCAATTTCGTACTTCTTGCTACATAATTCTAATTTGAATTAAGTCTTTTGTGAATCATGTCTTGGGGATGAAGTTTCAAACTGCATATACCTCAAGGGACCTGAGCTGTAAAAGCAGGCCCCTGCTATTCACCAGGGGAATTCCTACTCCCTTCTTTTCAGGGATTCAAGCCAAAATAGCCCCTTGCTGTTCTGTCCACACACCAAGGACACTCCACCTCTGCGGGTGGCTGGGCTGACCAGCTCCTTTGCCTGGAATGTACTCCTCCAAGTATCTCTGGTTCCCTCCCTACTTCCTCCTGCCAGGGAGCTCCTGACTGCACACCGCTTATCTCCATTTATTTTTCTCCATGGTACTTATCACTACCTGAAATATTTAGGAATTGGCTCAGGTTTGTGATCTCTCTCTCTCTCTCTCTCTCTCTCTCTCTCTCTCTCTCTCTCTCTCTCTCTCTCTGACACAAACACACACCATTTTATTCACTGATATACCCACAGGATCCTAAGCCTAATCTCTGACAGATTCAGAGAGTCAATTACTTTATAATGATTTATTTTAAAAGTCAATGAAGCAAATAAAAGAGTAAAACTAGGCTACAAAAGTATATTTTTGGTATGAGCTCAATCATATTATAGGAGGTGAGAGAGGTACAACTAAAGAACAGATGTTAACCTAATCTGCTTCTTGATGTTCTCAGAATTTCCAATTTCTACAAGAACTGATTAATCTTATGTTTATAAAATACGATGAAAACATAAAATAAAATGAGAAATAAATAAGCATACTGCCATCTCACTCACCATCCCTAGTGCTCCAAACTAATGGCAACACCCTGGGGCCAACACCAGACCCCAACTGCCCCCCATTTCACCACAAGTCATTTGTGTTAAAAATGTGTGTATGGGATGAGGGGGCCCTCATATCCCTCAAACCTTCTATGTAGCTTAGGATGACCCTGAATTTTTGGACCTCCTGCTTCTCTGTCCCAAACGCTGGGAGTACAGATGTGCAGCATCCCGGTGCATTGGGGATAGAATCCAAGGGATACATGCATATTAATTAGGCAAGCACTCTACCAACTGCATCCCCAGCCTCCATCACCAGGCTCACTCATCATCTTTCAAGCTTTGTAAGAAGCTGAAATTAGGACATTAGTCTTTATTTCTCTATACTGTCTATTCATATGTGATGCAGGGCCCACCCTTAATACCCACTTGCTAAATGTTTTTGTGCATTTGAGAATAACACAACAAAGAGTTCCTGATGCAGTAGAAGCTCTCTGGAAGAATGCCCAATGTTATATCCTACCAAGGAACATGGGCTTTTGAAAGCCAGAGGCTGTTTTGATGCTTTCTCTCTAGAAGAAGTTCTGAAGTTCTGCTCCTCTTATAGATGCAAGAGAGCCAGCAAAGGCCTAGCTCATGCTACCAGAGCAGGGGATCTGCATCCAAGTGACATGTCTGGATCCAGCTTCAGACTCATGGACCTGATTCCATTAGCCCACTTCCTTGGGCCTGTAGCACTCAAGGCTCAGTTTTATTAGTGACACAAGAGGTACTCATCTCCCTTAGCAGACTTACAGGCTCCTGGATGACTGGGCCCATTTTGCTCTTTGTTGACACCCAGTTTCAGCCTGCCCACAGGGCTTGAAGTGTGTGCAGAGGTGGATGCTCAGCAGCACAGGATAAATAAATGGTTTCACAGCACTTTCCAACAGAGGACTCCCACTATGCATCCCTTTTCTGGGGAAGCTACAGAAGAAGGGGACTCACCTGTAGTATGAGGGACTCTTTATCTCCTTCTAGCCGTGCCAGGCGTTCCTGGTAGGTCTCATTACTAGCAGCACCGTGGTGATTTACCTGGGACTGAAGAGGGGGAAAATAACACACTTAAAAGCCTAGGAAAACACTGCTCACTTCGAAATGTAGTACACAATGTGTGCGATTTATAAGAACAGTTTCTGTGATGCTGTGTGCAAAGCCAATCCCAGAATAAGAAACCTGATTTCAAGACAGCCCAGAGGACCAGACCACATGCCACTAAAAGGTGTGTCCTAGAAGATGGTGAAACCACCCCTGATCACCTCACCCTTGGCTGCAAGGGACTCCAGAGAGCTTCCAACCAACCAGCCGGGCTTGACCTGATGGGCTGGGGCATGCTGGGTCTGGTTCAGCCGGAAGCACAGCCTATGAAGGGTCTGTTCTGGGTGGAGACTAGAGTCAGCACCACTTGCCAAGGATATGTGTGGGGGAAAGTGGGGCAACGATCTTGGACTTCTCAACTTTTCCTGCCAGAGTTTTGCAGATTCACTGTACACACTCTAAACATCACAGACATACAGAGAACCAAGGAAGCCAAGGTCCACTCCAAACAGAGTCATGATAAGAGCATCGTCACGCAGCATGTCTTAGCAGTGCTTAAGCTGACAGCAAACAGCTGCAATGACACAGTTTTGAGAGGAATCTAAATAACACCCAGAGAATCTCAAAGAGTGAGCGTGAATCAGAGGGAAAATAATAAACATAAGGTAACTAGAAACTAGAAAGAAAAGGAAAGGGAGGGGGTACAACGTGGTAGATGAGGCGAGGCTTCTACAAACTGTCCTGAGCCAGGTGTAGGAGCTGACACTTTCTTTATAAGGTTTGGCAGGGAGTCAGGGAAGAGCTCCTGATGTCATTCAGCTGGCCCCCACCTCACCGTGCTTACTGCCTCCATGCTGAATAAAAGGCTGAGACCAAAGGTTGTGCTGAAACCAGCTGTGCAGAGGGCTGCCTGTCTGAAAAAGTAGATCTCCTTGCTCAGTGGGAAAGCTGTTATCCTGATAATCTGGGCTGGTCCAGTGTCAGGGATCAATTCCTGAGGGAGGTGTTTATCACCAGAGAAAAGCACAATTGTGCAAAAGGGCAGGTCAGAGAGGCCTAGGGTTGGCCCACCTTACCAGGAAGCTTATCTCTTCCTACTTTTCAACTTGGAGAATGGGCTCTCCAACCTTGCTGTGAGGAAGAGCTCAGCCCTTCATTCCAGGTGATAGACAAGTGACAGAGCCACTCCCAACCTAGAACAGCATGGGGACTAAGCATTTTGAAAAAACGGAGCCTCACTAGAGAGAGAAGTGCTGGGTTTCTGTTGAAGCGACAGTGGTGGTCTGAGCCTTGGGGCACAGTTTAGATGGCACATGGCACTTGGTGATACCACTCTTCTTCTTTTCCAGTCCAGCTCAAACCTGCACCATCTCATCCACTGTTATAAAATCTCTTTCACACCATGGACAAAGGGCCTTCATTATCACAACGGCTTCTTTGTGAATGGCAGTTGACTGCTGCTTGAGTAGCTGATACTCTTAAGTACTCCCACACAGGCAGACTCTCCCCAGCACCCCGAGGTGGGTGACAATCAGCACTAGCTTATTCCTGAACTGGATAAGAAGAAAACTCTTAGCAGCCGGACACAGACTCTTGATAAAAGGCTCATAATGGGGCTTTTCAGAGGCAGAGGAGAAAGTTACAAGTCACCCAAATGACAATGCTTGTTTGCTTCCAAGGTCAAAACCACCAAGTTTATAAACACTGTCCACCCAGAGGGTCACAACTTGTCCAACAGTAAGTGGATAAGAGAAGACCAAGGGCTAAAGGAGACTAGCAAATCCCCATGACCACTGTGCTGTATTCAGTTATTTATAGTCTGCCCCATAACTGCTACAATTTTATGTTCCCTTTGTTTCTTGCTCAGGACTAGGTGGACCTCTCCTAGGTGGTCAGTTTGATTTTCTAGAACTGTCCCTGACCCTCAAAAAAGACACCACTTTTGTTTTGTTTTGTGTAAGAGAGACAGGGTTTCGCCATATATCTCAGTCTGACCTCTACCTCACCATGTAGGCCAAGCTGGTCCTGAACTCACTGCAGTCCTTCTTTAGCCTCCTGAGTCCTGGGAGCACTGGCATGTACCACCAGGCCCATCTGTTAGCATCGACTTTTAAGTACAAGCCTAACTTTCCCATACCATCAGTAAGGTTCACTCACCACTCACAGCTTGCAGTACTCTACAAAAGCAGAATGGCTCTGACTGGGAGACCAGTGATAACTCAGAAGCCTCTCTTTTCCCACCACTTCTTGCAGAGGCCCTATTTAGACACTTGCCAGCAAACTGAAGGTGGATGGATGTTATCTCTTTGGCTGGATCTTACATCTGCTCCCTTTAAACCCAACAATTAAGGCTTCCCAAGGGAAACCAGTTTGCATGATGCCCAGATCCTACCTCGTTCTCTCCGCTTGTTTCCTAGGTCATTCTGTGATTCCCCTATGCATGCCACATATCCCCATGTCTATAAATAGTAAAAGCTCTTACTCTCCCGCACTGTGTACCACTGACACCCCATGCCTGAACTCTGACCACCCCCCCCCATAGTGAGAGACCTAGGAAGGCCAGGCAGGTGGCACTCATAGAACTCAGGTGGTTCTTGTGTGATACTCTCCTGTCTGGGCCTCTGGTGGTGTCTGGGAACAGTGCGTACCAGTCCCTCACTATAATTCAAGGTCTACCTGTACAGGCACCCAACACCCACTGCAGCAGTCATTTGTACTAATAACCCAAAAGCTATGTTAAATAGGTTAAATAACTTATGAAAATAAGTTAGAGTTGTAAGTTCAGTTAGTACAGAAAATGCCTGCCACAGAGTTTGCAGCACACAGTAGGAATCACTGCAGGTGCAGGCGCAGGTCCACCCTGTCAGCCAACAGCAGAAGAACACAATGTGTTAAAAGCTTCATACACAGAAAGCTGGGAAACTGAGTAAGGAGGATCATATGAGGCCAGCCTGGGCTACATAGTGAGATCCTGGCAGATCTCACTATCTAGAAATCAAACTGACCACCTAGAGGAGGTCTACCTAGTCCTGGGCAAGAAAGGAATTGCTCATGTTTTCACAGAGAGACTTTGTGTTATGGGATAAACTATGTCTAGGATGATACTGTAAACAGGCTCAGTGATAAAATTCATTGCTTTCCTGGCATGCTTACAAAATAGATGGAAGGATCACACACACAGCAAAGGTCACAGCAGCTCTGGAACATTAACACAGTATTGTCCAAGTGCATAGCAGGAGCCAGGCATTGCTCACAATACTTCACACACAATCATTCGTGTATTTCTTCCTATGAACTCATGAAATGAACATTATTTTTATACCCATTTAACAGATAAAGAACTATGGAGCAAGTAAATCATATGCTCAAATTACTATGTAGTAAATTAGTATGTGTTCTGTTGTATGGGCTTAATTTGGGGATAGCTCAACTATAAAATTTGGTTTGGGTATTGTTTTATTGACTGTGTGACTACTCTCACAGTTGGAAAATGTCTCTAGGGGAGTAGTTAAACAAAAGATGTCTCATCCATAATATGAACCATTTACTTGCAGCATTTAAAACATAAGGCTCATATTTATGCCTATCATAGACATACAGGATGGATAATGAACAAAGCAAAATACAAAAGTGGCCCTGTGGCATGATGATGAGACACAGCACAACTCCATAGCTACTGACATGTGGAAGAGAAAACAGAGTGGCTTCCAGGCTACCTCATAGCATTTCAGCAGCATTTTCTTCTGGGGAAGTGGTGAAGCTACAGAAGGGCAGGGATGAGATAAAGGCCAATGAGACTTTGAGTTTCTTAAAAGTACTTCTTCTTATAATGACAAAGTTGCTCAGGGGGTAAAAGTACTTGCTGCCAAGCCTGATGATCTCCAAGATCCACGTGGTAAAAGGCAAAAACCCTGATTCTTGAAAGTTGTCCTTTGCTATCTATATGTACACCATGTTGTATCAGACAGACAGACATGCAGACAGACAAATGATAGACAGACAAACAGACAGACTGATAGATATAAATGGTTTTAATTTTAATACTGTAAGTTGAGGTAATTACCTAAAAATATTGGGTGGGGGGACATCTGTATGAAACTTAGACTGTGGAAGAACATTGCTAAATTCCTCGCATTTCAACTAAGGAATGCTGTATACAGTAAAACACACCACCCCCCTCACATCACTAAATTAAATTAGAACAAGGAGTGAAGGGTCTCTAAAGATTTCTTGTATGCTCGTCATCATCAAGAACTTGTAAAGTTTCACTATCATCGTTAAAGACAAACCACATCTGTCCTTTTCAAAAGCAGGGTAAAGACTGAGGCTCAGAGACGCCATCCCTTAAAATTCAGTCTCAGAGGCTGGAGAAGTGGCTCAATGGTTAAGCACACTTGCTCCTTTGCAGAGGATCCAGGTTCATTTCCCTAGACCAACATTTAAAAGCTTACCTCCTGTAACGCAGATCCAGGAAATCTGATGCCCCCTTCTGGCCTCCATGGACACCTTCACTCATGTGGTATACAAGCTTAGTTGCAGATATATATATATACACACACACATATATATGTATGTATATTATATATATATATATAAAACAAATTTTTTAAAATCTTAAAAAAAAAAAAAGCCTCAAGTCTCTTAGAGGCAAATTACAAGACAAAAAAGGAGAACCAACATTTCAACACTTTCTCTAAGCCTTGGGAGTCATGTTCCAAAGTCCTTGGGAACAGGAACAACATGATTCTTCTCTTAAAGGTCATCTCATTTTCTATAGGATTGGCTACTACCACCGGGGCTGAACAGGGATAACAAACACACATCTTGAGCCTAAGGGGAGGCTGTTTCTAAACACCAGGATGACAGGTTTCATGAAGATGTGGTGCCACAGATGGTGGTTTTTTTGGCTGGGAATCTTAAGATGTATCCTGATATTTGATCAGGCTCAGCTATTAGAAGAACAGTCAGGAATGGAGCAAAGCTTATGTGTGTCCAAGAGGGGAGATAACTGGCTATTAAGATTCCATCAGGAGCAGTACCTGCATAAAGAGGTGTTTGGGTCTACACAAGAACACTGACCAAACAGGTTTCTGTTAAACCCTATCTGTCCCTAGAGATCTAAGATGCTTACTCTTTTTGTTTGTTTTGGTTTGTTTTTGTTTTTCCAGACAGGTTTTCTCTGTGTAGCTCTGGCTGTCCTGGAACTCACTCTGTAGACCAGGCTGGCCTTGAACTCAGAAATCCTCCTGCCTCTGCCTCCCAAGTGCTGGGATTAAAGGTGTGTGCCACCACTGCCCAGCTCTTTTTTTTTTTTTAAAGAAATGCTTAATTTATTTACTGTTTATGTGTATGAATGTTCTTTCTGCACATATGTCTGTGCACCACATGTGTGTCTAGTGCCCTTACAGGTCAGAAGAGGGAGTCAAGATCCCCAGGAACTGGAGTTACAGGCTGTCGTGAGCTGTTATGCAGGTTCTGAGAATAGAACCAAGGTCTTCTCCAAGAGTAAGTGTTCTTAACCACTGAGCCACCTCTCCAGCTCCCAAGTGTTTACTCTGGATAAGTTCCTCATACACAGAAAGCTTGAAATTGAAAGCAAACAAAAAATAAAATGACTTTTTACATCTTGTAGAACACTGCATTTTAGTTATCAGGAGTACTTAGGTCTCCAAAAAGAAACCTTCTGTATTTGTGAGAATGGCAGACTATGCAACTTCCCCTTGTTGTTTTGCTAAGGAAAAGAAATGAAGAAAGCTTGGATTAATTACTCTTGGCTGAGGATCCTTCTCAACTCTGCTTTAATGGAATTATCACTTGTCCAATGTGGTCAAGAGCATCACCTCTAATGTAGCCAGGCGTCATGAGTTATAAAGGAACATGCATAACAGAAAAGGAAGTGGGAAGCACACAAACCAGGAAAGAAGAATCAATGAAAAGAAAGGAAGAGAGGAGAGCAGGAGGGAAAGAGAAAGAGAGAGGGAAGGGAGGAAGAGAGAAGAGAGGGGGAGAGGGAGGGAGGGAGAGAAGGAAGGAGGGGGGAGGGAGGGGATGGAGGGGAAGGGGGAGGGGAGAGGGAAGGAGAGAAAGTGAATCATCCAAACAACCAGGATGGTGTTCTTCCTGTCTATGTCTAAAAGCAGAGATATGTCCTGAGCCTTCTTGTTAGTCCTTGCACTAGTTCAAAC
Source organism: Mastomys coucha (assembly GCF_008632895.1). Taxonomy (NCBI): domain Eukaryota; kingdom Metazoa; phylum Chordata; class Mammalia; order Rodentia; family Muridae; genus Mastomys; species Mastomys coucha. Next base: position 96,431,385 of record NW_022196904.1, on the reverse strand, counting down.
TGAATTCTGTTATTTGTAACCAAAAGCCTTGCTAATACATCTGTCTCAGCATCTTCACTGAAGTTTACTCCTCTAAAAACAGACTTATAGAAAGGAATTCCTGCAATTTGCATATAATACTAAATTACAAAGGAATTCTGACTTCCCTTGCTAGATTTGCTTGGGCTGGTGATTTTTAAAACCAGGCAGTCAGTTCTAAAACCACTGTGGTTAAAACCAGGATTATCATATCAAGGGCTAATGCGTGGCTCTGGGCGTGTCTATGTGAGATGTACTGGGATTAAAGGGGCAGTGAGTCTCCTTTGTGTGTAGAAAGGCTGGCTTTCTATCCACCACCTGCCTGCCTCCAGGAAGGTGAAGACAGTGATGAATACAAGAATAAACTGACCCAGAGGCATGTACTAGGGTGGGGTGGAATAAGAAAAAAATGTAGATGAGAACAAGAAAAAAAAAAGAAACTAAAGACCAAAAGATATAGGTGAAATAGGAGATGCACAATGATAGGTAAATAAGAATATAAGCTTGCCTATTAAAAGGCTATGTTGAAAGAGCATGCATGTCTTGCACAGCTGAACATATGGGCAGGGTGGGAGCTCTGAGACTCAAAGCTGCAGGTTGTCTGGGCCCTACCCATCCACTGTCCAACTGAACGTCAAAGCAGAGGAACCCTAATATGTAACTGGGGGCTTCCACATTCATTCTCAGAGTTCCTACTGCCCACCCCCCACCCCCTCAGCTGTCAAAGGACAGACCAGGAGGTTTTAGGAGCCAGGCTGCCATCTCAAACAAGTCACCTCATCTCAGATGACCAGTTCATTCAGTGAACAGAGCAGCGAGGGCCACCTAGGTAGTCAGCATACATAAAATCGTGTGGGAATAAAAGTACAGAACGCTTTTTAAAGCAGGAAGCTTTCCTAATTCCTCAGCACTATAAACAGACCTTGACTGCTCAGAAGAATATGGAAATCATTTAAATGGCTTTGTCTAACTAAGCCCAGAGACCAAGGTTCAGTTAGAGGCTGTTAATTCCCACTCCTAAAAGTTTTAATTAACTCCCCCACTTTGTTCAAGAGAACAAGAAACAGTATTTCTGATCAGGACATCTAAGAAGTATCTATAAAGATCTGTACAAACAACCCACAGGAACAATAACCAAATGTTTTCAGGCTGGAAAGGAAAATAAGAAAGGCCCGAATGGCCACACAGAACACACTGCTGGCCAAGGACTGGAGCCATGCCTCTGGCACACACAGCTGAAGACACAGTCACTTTTCCACTGCCCCGAGAAGGTGCCTGTGGTTTGAGTCAGATCTTCATGGCCACAATTTTTTTTCCTCTTTACAAACATTTTGCTGTGCACTCTAAGTACTCTGTGCTACATACATGTTTATAATAATACAGGAAGGATTTCAGGAGTCATAAAAGCTGAAATTTAAAGAGGGGTGGCTCTGTAGGTAAATTGAGTGCACCAGAAAACCATGATGACCTCGGTTCAAATCCCCAGGCCTCATCTAAAAGGCCAGGCAAAGCTAAGCACATGCCTACAACTCAAGGTCCGAGAAGCAGGAGAGAAGCGGAGACAGAAGTGTTGGACCTTGGGGCTGGAGAGATGGCTCAGCGGGTAAGAGCACTGACTGCTCTTCCAAAGGTCCTGAGTTCAGACCCCAGCAACCACATGGTGGCTCACAACCACCCATAATGAGATCTGATGCCCTCTTCTGGTGCGTTTCCCAGCAGCCACATGATGGCTCACACACATAAAATAAATAAATAAATCTTTAAAAAAGAAAAAGAAGAAGTGTTGGACCTTGCTGGTCACCAGCCTAGCCAAAATCCCATGAGCTCCAAGCTCAGTGAGGGATATTACCTCAAAGAATAAGGTGGAGAACTGAGAGACAGCATGACATCTAACAATATCATCTTCTGGCCTCTAGGTGCACAGACATACAAACTTCAAAGAAAAAAATCAGAGTTTTACTTCTGTTTCAATCTAGACTTTAGGCCAGCTAAATCACTCCACCACAACCACCCCCTCAACCCCCACCCAGGAGCCTCTTCAAAGCCATTACTAATTATAGTGGATTACCAGATTCTATGATATTTGCTTATCCCTAGCCTGTCCCCTCTACTGGATCCTGACCAAGGGATACAGGTAGCTATGCACAGCCCTTTATAGAGTTTTGGATGGCATTTGAGTGTTTGGTGCCACTGGCTGGGGTGAAACAGAATCCCAAAGATGTGACTGTTATAGCCTGTCCAGTATCTACTGGACAAGCACAGCTTTCATTTAATACATACTCTGGTACATTCTCAGGGATGCTGGGTAACAACAGTTCTGCATCACTCCTTGATTGGCACAGCCAAGAGACTACCATCAGTGCTCTACTTGACTGAATTTAGTGACAGAGTTGGTTCTAGATCAAATGAAGCAAGACAAATGTCATATTAGGAATCACTGGTGTGTAGGAAAACACTCAGAAGTGAGGAAAAACCCTAAGACAGACCAGACCCTCAACAGCTCTGGCCATCACATCACTTTCAGAGTCAAGAGCTGTTTTCCAAAGCTACTTCTTTAAGGCTGTCAGAGTACATCTGTCCTCTTGTCTTGACATCAAGTACCAAGGTCTCCAGGCTTAGCAAGTTGGAGTCCCATTTCCTTCAGCGCTTCCTATCAGCCCTGGATTGTAGTTCCAAGATCCTTGTTATAGAGTACACACTGCTCCACCTGGCCAGATTATGTTTACTTATATCAAAGCACTTTACCTGTGAATATGCTGAGATTTTGAGTACATCACATTCGGCAGTTTCTTGGAAAAAGTTATTTATTGTGACAAAGTCTTGCTGCATAGTCCTAAGCTGGACCTGAATTTATGATCTTCCTGCTTCATCATCCTGAGTGCTGAAATTATAAGCATGTACTACTATGCCCAATTCTTTCTTCATTAGCTGCTTAGAAAACATGTGCTTTAAGATAAATTTAAAGAAAAAAAAAAAGTTCTTCCTTCCAGGCTGCCTAGACAGAAGAGCATGCCAAGTCCTGAAGATCAAGCATCAATGAGTCAGGATGCTTCAGGGCTTCAAAAGAAATGTCAGAGCCACTAAAGCTATAGCTGAATCTCAAAAGCTAGACTGTAATGGGTAATGCCATCAAGATGACAGGGTCTAGAATCACTTTGGAGACATGTGGCATGTCTGTGAGGAGTTTCTACATTGTGTTAACTGAGGGAGGAAAACCCACCCTAACCATGGGCAACACCATTCCTTGGGCTGGGGTCCAAGAATGAATAATAGAAAGGAGAAAGTGGCCTTTTCTAAGTTCTGAGTACTTGAACTCAGGTCCTTGAGTTTTCACTAAAAGCCCAATTTCCTCCTGAGCCATCTCCACAGCGCCCCACCCTCAAATTTAGGCTTTCATGACTAGACATCAAAAGCTATTGAAATTCTTATTGTAATCATTATAAGCTGTATTTGTCTCACTTTGCTTCCTGACTTTGGATGCAACACGACCAGCTACCTCAGTCTCCTACTGACATATCTTCCCTGACACAGTGGACAGCACCCTCAAACTGTGAGCAAGAGAAATCCTCCCATCCTTAAATTGTCTGCAACAGGTATTTTCTCACAAAGTAAAGAAAGGTACCAAACACAACCATTCCATGAAAGCCTTTAAAAACAGCAAGCACCTTAGGGAATTCCTGCCTGGTACTGTAAACCTAGCCAACCCCCTGTCGCTGGGGAAGTCATGGAACTGAGAGGAAAGCCTACTATTGTCAATTTCCTAAACGAGTACAATTCTCAACTACATCCTAAATACCCATATCCTTTTATCCTTAGATAAAGGCTAGCTCTTGGGCTTCATCAAAGAAGCCTCTTTGCACAGCAGCCACAACTGTTCAAAAAGCAAAGAACAACTGACCATGAGGTGCCCATCCCAGTTGATATATTTAAATACAACCCTATATTACCAAGGTAACCAAACAATATGAGTACAGCCCTACACATAGGAAAATGTCCCCACATTTCTTGGCTTCCTGGAGGTCATAAACCTTACTTACTACAGGGAAAACTTTTACTTTCTCTACTATTTACTATCTTTTCTTTGGTACAGAGGTAAACTGCAATCCGAACATAGAATGGAAGCAAACTCTAGCTACCACCAGTCCAGCAAAGACAATTCTAGCCAAACTTGACCCTTCTGCCCTTCTCTATATGGTTGGGATTCTCATCATCCAGATATCTACCTTTAGGACATCCAGCAGATCCACAAGTAATGAATTGAATAGCTTCTTGGTTAACCAACATTTGTGTCATCATCCTTCACTCATGCACTTATTCAATGACTAAGGTATTACTGAGCATCTTAACAGGTATAATAAATACTACCAGGGAAAGTTGTGAGTGGACAGCAATAGCACGGTCATAGGGAAGAGATGAATAAATTTCTACCTTCAAAAGGCAGAATAGACTTTGCAGAGGAGGCTCCACTTACAGGATTAAGTCTGAGACAATAAAAGACTTCTGGGAGAACAACAGCGCCCTTTCCCAAGACAAACAGGCTTTCTTTGAGGCTATGATAATCACTATCCTTCAGACATTATGAATTCCACAAGCTTTCCAAGCAAAGGGCAGAGTGAGGCTCCGAGCTCATCTTCTGGATGACATGCATTTGGAGAGAAACACGTGCTTTACCAAGTTCTCTTCCCAAAGTTATAAACATAGCTCAGGCCCAGCTACTGCTGAATGTCCTTTATAGGTAGCTGGATCCATAAGGAACTCAAAGCATGGAGCTGAAGAGGTGGTATTTGTACATGTGTGCCAATACCATATGAAAGGCTGATACTAAAACCAGGAGGAGGAGGAGGAGAGGAGATCCCGAAGGCTTTCTTCATCTTGCCCGTTCCAGTAGAAAAGGTGACTCATTATTGAAAATTCCATCAGAGACAGGGCAGCATCACTAAGTGCTGGAGTTGGAGGTGGAATGAACACTGTGTTTTAGCTATCTGAAGGCACCATAGTTAATTGCTGGTGCCTCTTAGACAGCTAAACCTTTATAGGAAGGACAGCAGCCCTACAGGATCCTCAAGTGGGTGATGGTAGGGACAGGATGGTAGGTTAGTCAGTAGTGTGCTCAACCAGCACTCACCAGGCCCTGGGCTCAATCCTCAGGACTGCATAAACAGGGTGTGGTGGCGAATACCTGTTATCTCAGCACTTGGGAAGTACAGGCAAGATGATCAGATGTTCAATGTCATCAATCAGTGATTAGTTTAAGACCAGGTTGGGCTACATGAGACTTCAAAGATGAGAATAAATTCAGGAGGAAATGAATAGAAAAGGTTGCTTTAAAAGTACATACAGCAGAGGCATTGCAGAGGGGAATTTTTTTTTAATTTTATTTATTTATTTATTTATTTTGGTTTTTCAAGACAGAGTTTCTCTGAGTAGACCTGGCTGTCCTGGAACTCACTCTGTAGACCAGGCTGGCCTCAAACTCAGAAA
>NW_022196904.1:96405266-96425643 GCF_008632895.1 Mastomys coucha | reverse complement strand
AAAAAAAAAAAAAAGGAGCAAGGAACAATTCCCTTCAAGAGCAATGGAGCAAGCAGGGAGCCACTGAGAGAAGAAACAGAAGACTAGAAAGAGCTGGAGCAGAGCAAGGTCCAATAGACACTGGGATAGCCTTGGCTAAGAGAGAAGAAGAGACAGAAGGAAGTTCAGAAGTAATAGCTGTTGAACATGGTTACACTTTGAGAAGGGAAAAAAGATGAACGACTCATCTCAGTTTGCCCCTCACCCTGCCCATGAAGTCAGTAATGTCGTTGGTTGAGAACAGACATGAAAGAGCTGCCACAGAAGATGGGACAGGAGTACAAAGCTGTCACGGGATGCCTAACGGATGCTGCCAGCCCATCCAATTACCGGTGTCTATGCTGCTATCAGGGACCTACTAGGCACTCAACCAAAGACCCTGGCAAGATGCCACTTCACATGATTTCACTAGGTAGAGGCGTTGGTGTCTCAATAAGGAACAAGCAGACAGAAGTCATGGGTACAGGCAGTCAGAGATAGTCAAATTCTAGCCCCTAAACTATACTGGGGAGTTTGGAAGGCAGGCTTATTAAGTATGTTAGCTACAAACTGTCGGTACCTGTAAAAGACTGTAAACAACAGGGGCCCCTAAGAAACTACACATTATTGTCTGGGTCTGTGCTGTTAACCAGTAGATGTGGCCTATCACAGGAGCTGCTGGCTATATCTTTAAGGACAATTACAGTCTAAATGAATGACAGGAAAAGTCAGGTACCTGCATGACTGTCTGTCTTTGCAGCTCTTCTGATACAAGTGACCACGCTACTAGATCAACCATTTGAGTTTGCAATGGCATAGAATAAGGTTTCATGTATGGCTTAAATGTATTCACATTTTACTAGAACTAAGGTAATGTGCATGCCACACTCAGGTGGTTCTGTTTTGTGACTGACTGTAGGGTGATTTTCCTACACGCTCCAGATGGTGAAGTTGGGCAGCTGGGAAGGTACTCACACCACTGTCTAGTTCTCTTCCTGGGAAAGTGAACTTCTGCTCAGAGGGCAGTGGGCTAGTCCCACAGACACTGCTGGGAGCAATCTTCAGAGACTCCTTCATAGTTATGTGGGTTGGATCTACCGATCTCAGTGCAGGACACATGGGAACTGTCGATGAGTCAGGGAGCAGACAGCTGAGGGGGATGAGGGCCTCTGGGTACTTGTAGCAGGAATTACCTAGTGCTTAGGCTTTGTTCAAAGAATGAGCTGGAGGGTGAGCTCCCAGTAGCTCCTACTTAGCAACCACCATTCTCCCCTGCTCTCTTTTCACTTTCTCCTTCCTGCTTAACAGCATCTCAACACAGTGCGCTTTGACTTTGTTCTGACTTCTCTTGGGCTTGGTAAATGAGGGACTGGGAATAGTTGACCCCTATACGCCATGATCCTCTTTTCTGAGGTCAAGGCTCCTACAATATACACTAGCTCACAGTTCAAACAGGTTATTTCTTCTTCTGGAACCTACCTCTTATGCATGGAAAAATCAAAGAGACTTCAAAATCATAAAGTCAGAAAAAGCTGTTCTCTGCACAAGCACATGAAAAGGTGGTGAGAGCTAGACACCTGGTCTGGAGGGTCCCTAGGGGGACTAGGTCAGGAAAGGAATGGAAATCAGATAAAGAAGGTGGGAATTAGAGAGGAAGACAGCTGAGAGAAAGCTTCAAAAATAAAAGGTAAAACTGTAAAAAATAAAAACAGAAAATATAGACTTGGGGGTTACTGAAGCATGGAATGAAAGGTAGGTTAAAATGGACTGGGACGAAAGCCTGAAGAACAGAGATGTTCAAGACGCTGCATTTCCTCCTCCTGAAGGCGAGTCCCAGAGGCTCATGGCTAAGTTCACCCACAATAGGAGCATCTTCTGGTTTGGGGAGATTAAAAAATCTAGCACAAGGATTTGGGGTAAAGAAGGGACCCAATCTACCACAGAATACATCCAATACTCAATGTTTGATTTCCTGTTCTTAATGACCCTTCGAATCCTAAAAACAAAGGAAATGTATTTGCTATGGGTCCTGTGAGGAGTTTCTGGATTTGTCACCTGGGTCAGTGTCCACCTACAAACTTTACAGGCACCAGGACTCATATCCTGTGTCTTAGAGCAGACAGAACCGTCTCATTTCACCTTGTGGGAAGAACTGGTTCCTAAAGACAGAACCTCTGACAAAGGACCAGTCACAGCATCCATACTGGGACACAGATGTGGCTCCTGATAAACTAGGCACAGTGACCTGTAGATCCTCTCAGTTAAAGGCTTCATTTTAGAAACGAGGAAACAAAGACTAAATGGTAAGTATGCTTCCTAGCTTTCTCCAGGAGTGTGGCGTTTTAAAAGCTTAGGATGGTGCCAATGTTTGCCAAATGTCTGGTTGTCTCGGTATGTTCTCTGGTGGCTGGGATGCCCGACTCCCTGCAAAGCAGAGGTTGAGCACAGGCAGCTCTTCTGTTGCATTCTGAACCAATCACTCTCTGAATGTTTGGCAGAACTGATGAAGGGACAGGCCCAAGAGACAGAGAAAATGGTTCAAAACCAGGCTGTCCAACCACTAAGATAGCAGCAACCACCATCCCCTCAGCCTTTCTTGGGCTTAGCTAAATGAAGGCTGTCACTAGCTGACTCCTAATAGCCAGCCAGCTCTCTAATCATATCTCAGCTGCCTCGCTTTCCCAACACAACTTACCATACACCACATCACAGTTACAATGATCTTCTCAAAATACAAGTTAGACCTCATGATGGATCCCATGTAGCCTCCTCACAACAAACCCCGTCATTACAAACCGCGGTCATCCGTGGCCCCTACATGGCCGTCACTATTCTGTGTAATCTGGCATCTGCCTCCCTCTACCCACCATGACTGAGTCCAGCAACAATGGTTTTCTCTGTGTTGAAACCCTCCAGCCTCTCTTGCCTTGGGACCTTTGCACATGTGCCACCCACTTTTGCTTTGGCCGGGAATGTCTCTCATGCTGTTTTCCACCTGACTCAATACAATTGCTCTTTTGGATTTTCTGTGAAGTGTCAATTCCTCAAACAGGGCTCATGGCCCTCTTCTTCAATCACTGACAGTCCTCCTGAGCCTTCCTTACTGCACCCTTGTAATCCAACATTTATGTCCTAGGTCTGTGTGACCTCCATTTCCCACTAAGGTAGAGGAGATTCGTTGAACGTTGCCCACTGCTGTACACACAGTACCAGGAACTCAGTATTTGCTAAGGAAATACTGCGGCTGCAAAGAATGCATACAAAAAGCCAGCCAGCCAGCCAGCCAGCCCAGTGCCTGGGAGCTAGACAGTGAAGATCAGCGCGTCCCTTCCAAGCAGGACACTTCCTGTCCTTCCTTCTACAGTTACAATGTCAAGCCTCTTATCTGTCAGGTGCTCTTGCCCTTCCTCCCTCTCAAACAAACATAGTCAGCCTAGAATCCCTCAGTGTGAAATGAGTGTGAACCCATCTTAAAAGAGAAGGACACTGGAACGCTGAGGACAGTGCCATCTAGCCCCTAGGGTTCATCTATCGCTCGCTCACACGCCACGTAAATGCCTATGCCCAAAGAACTGGCACCAGCAACTTGCAAACAAAATCTTGAGCTTCAGAACACTGCAGAGAGAACTGCCCTGGATGGAGCTTTCCTCTGGAAACACAGAGGCTCACCACCGGGCTGGCAACAAATATACCCTCTGCTCCGGATACCATCAGGGCTGAGAATGACTTAAATGACTTCCGAACTCAGGCATTTAAGACAGCAGCAGCTTCCTCTCTGTGTCCCGGAACCCAAAGGCTGTGAACAGAATTTTCCGGTCACGGCGTATGGAGATCCTGAGTGCTTAGGAGCCAAAGTACAAATAACTTTCCTCACTCTGCTCTAGCCTTTCAGTACAGAAGCTCATTCTCGAGGCTGTCGGGGCAGAAACAAAGGCAGCCGCCTGTTTTCTCCCTTGGTGTCTATAATTAGATTCTCATGAAGAACTTGGCCACAATAGGGTTCAATGACAAATACCTCCCCTATTACACACACACACACACACACACACACACATACACACACACACACACAGCCAAAACACCCCAAAGTGTCTCTCCCCTTACTCATCTCCAGAGAGACCCAGACAAAGCAGCCAGTCACTTACCCTCTTCAGCCATGAGAAATGCTTGTAAACATCAATGTCCCCATCCATGCTGGGTACCCATGTCAGCAGTTTGAGTCCTTGGTTGAGAAAAAGCCCTCTTTTCTGGCCGGAGCTCAAGCCCTCTCCTCCTCCCTGCCTCTGCCCCCTCCCCCGCAGGAACAGCAAGCTGTGTTCCAGTTTTCTCACTTCCCTGGCCTGTGTCCTGTAGCCTTTCTTTCCCTAAACAGGCTCAGATACACAAGACTCAGACTTGATGGTACTGCTCCAGGGTCCTCCCCCACCGCCCCCACAGGCAGGCAAGCAGGGAGGCAGGCACACAGACACATGGACACACACACAGACCAGGACCGACTTCACTCCTTCAGAGCAATAAAACCTCATCAAAAGGGGGAGGCAGAAGTTGTAAACACATATACACTTGAACGCATGCACTCACTCACACATGGGCAATGGGAACCTTCTCAGTGATAATACCAGAGCCTGCCAGAGGGAAACAGTCCGGAAGAAAATGCCTTGTCTGGCTTCCCCTTTCTGGAGTAGCTGGAACTCATTACGGAGAGCCCCCTATTTCCTGTCTCTGCTTTACTCTGCATTTACCCACAGGCTCCCAGCTGCTCTCAGTTTATTTGGGACTTGGGAGACAACTAAAAATAAGCACCACTCCCCGAGGAGCTTGCTGATTCCCACACACAGACACACAGACACAAACACACAGACATATGGGGGGGGGTGGAGAGACAGAGAGGGACAGAGACAGAGAGACGGAGAGAGGGAGAGGGACCCCCTCTTTGAAGCCCACACCTACCCTTCTTACAGATGGGCCATAGGTTTGCCCCAGTGAAAGCCTGGGTCTCCAAAAAGGGCAGATTTAAAACCAGCTCCTGTCCTAGTTCTGGGCTCAGAGATGTGGCAGCCTAGGTAGGGTGACTGCTGTCGTCTGTGTGCTGCTGGCACTATCCACCAGAGACCAACTGCTACAACCTCAAGACCTTTACTACTGGCTCCCTCAGGGAGTGCTGCTCTGGGCTGTGAGCCACCACTGCCAGGGTCCTCCAGGTCACATACCACACCAGGGATTACTGCTTCAGTAAAGTCCCCGGACTGCTTCCCTACTTGCTTCACTTCTGTAGGACCTGCTTTACAGAGTAAGGAGATAGAACGAGTTAGTTTCCATGAGGCTTGGGGAGTGGCTCCAGGTAAGAAGGAGCCCTGGAGGTGGTGGAGTGGGTCACATTCAGGCTCTCCAGGGAGCCCCTTTAAGACTCCCCAGATGCCACACCTCCTCTCCTCATACTTTGACATCTTCTTTGAGAGCTCCCCCTAACACAGCTTTTCTCCCTTGCCCAACCCTTAATGTGTGGCCTTTGGCTATGACTGATTATGAAAGTGATCTTTGATGTGGGTGTAGTGGGAATGGTGGTTACATGCAAAGGCTCTCGGCACTCAGCTGTCTGTTTTGAATGGCTTGCAGACGCATATCATGTGAGTGCTGAGGCCCTCCTGTGTCTTTCCTGGAAATCCCAGCATAAAGGGAAGATTCCACTGGGTGTCAACAGCCCCCTCAACATGACATCAATGCTCACTACAGCCCACAAGCCAAGCCAGAAAAACAGGGCAGAAATAAAGCTAAGCAGCAAAGCCACAGATCAGAGGCCAGAGGAGGAGGGCTCTAGCAGGCAGCTGGCATGAAGGGAGGAGTAAATTCCTGCAGACACACCCAGAACAGAGGGCAGAAGGAAAAAGCAGGCTCACTGCCCTGCCATGATCTCTGGATCCCTCCCCTTACCCTGGCCTAGTTCCAGTGTGGTCTAAGAGCTATCACTTCCACCTAATGTTGTTTAGACCTCGGTACAATGTGTGAAGAATACAGGGATAGGGAGGATTTTATATACGTATAAACACACACACATATATACATGTATATATATATGTGTGTGTACATATGTATATGTGTATATATGTGTATATGTGTATATATGTATGTATATATATATATATATATATATATATATATATATATATATATGAGAGAGAGAGAGTGTGTATGTCTAGGAACCTGGGAAGGCAAATGAAGAAATGCATTAGGTAAGCAAACACTTGCTCCACACCAAGACAAATGAAATGTACTTTCTGCCTAGAGTAGATAAGGAATTATCTTTCACAGTCTGTAATAAAGGTGTGCAGAGGCTGGGGAGCTGATTTGGAGTGATTCCCAGTCTCTGAGGATAAGGGAAACTTGTGGTTTCCACAGAGGGGTTTAGTGCCTGCCTTTACTTTTGCTAGGAGAAAAAGAGTCAGGAATGAAGCTGTAAGAAGTTACTTCTTCCTCCTGGGAGAGGAGGCTGAGACGCAGCAGGACAGAGAGATCCCCTGTCTACTCTTCCTCAGTTCCTTGCTGATACATCCCGACCCTCCCATTGCTGGCTAGGGTTCCTCCCCAGACCCTAAGGACTTCCAGCCCATGGCAAACCACAGCTGACGGTACAAGGCTCCACTGCACCACACTGTGCAAAGTGCATCTTATTTCTGACTAATTTCTTTTAACTTTCATGCCAGGTACAATTCTTGTTACCCAGAAAGGATTTAAGCATTCTCAGAATGAAAGAATGAGGTTCAAAACGGAGAGCCTAGCAAAACCTAATATTCTATTTAGAAAAAAAAAATAAGGGTGTAATGGCGTCTTTGCCTAGTAACTCAACTGATGTCTAATGGACTAGGGGCGGTGGAGAGCAAAAGAGGGGGAGAGAAGCAAGGGAGCTCGGCTATACTCTTCGCACTTTTCTATGTTCGAAAACAGTAGCTCTTGCCTGAATCTGCCTTGTTAAAAACACCAAAGCATGTTTTACTTATTTCACTTCAACCCCCACAAAAGGATCTGGAGCAGAACATGCACAGGTGGCTGGCAGGAGGGACAGGGTTGAGGGTTGAGGATACATGACATGGTTGAAGAGGAACTTTAGGTACCTACAACTCAGAAGTCCCCAGGGGCTCAGCCGGAGCTCCCTCACAGTACTGCAGGTGAACCCAGTTACCCCACACCCACCTAAAAGGCCATCCTGGTCAGGGTGCCTTTTTGGTGGTCCACAGATTTCAAATAAATCAGATAAGCCCATAAATGCATTCATAATATTCAAAAAAATATATAAATGTATATATATATATATACATATATATATATATATATATATATACACACACACACACACACACACACACACACACATACACACACACACACACACACAACTGGCCTGAGCTTGGGAATGGCTGACCTTGATATTTCAGTGAGGTGTGGGGTTTGCATTCATGCTTCCACTGTACTGCAGAGGGATGTAGGAGGAGTCAGGACAAGAGACAAATCCTATTCTACTTGACTGCTATGTGTAGCTTGAAAGTAGTTACAGCCATTGCTAAACTAACCTGTGACTGAGCTTTGATAAAACCTCATTTATAAATATAGAAAATTGATTTTTTTAGCATTTTTACATCATAAAATATTCTTGTGATTTTCCATCAGTTATTAAGATGTAAAAATCACTCTTAGCTGATCCAAGGGCTTAATAAACAAGCAATAGGCCCAATACAGGCCAAAGCTCACAAGCCTCTGGGATCATACTAAGCTTCCCCATCTATGAGTTGCCTGAGTTGGAGGGGCTTGCAGTGAAAATGCCAAGTTGGACCAGAGGGGCAGAAATGGAGCCTGGATTTAATTGCACATTGCTAAGAAGCTTCCAGGGCGACTCTTACATGGCTGGTCCAGGACCACACCTGAAGTAGTACAAAATAAGAAACCCACTTCCAGAACTTCCTCAAAGAAGTCAGAACTGGGAGAATGCATCCTGTGGCTGGCCACAGCAGTGCTGAAGGGGCAGAAGGCTCTGGGCAGTCTATCTCACAGGCCTTCTTTGCGGGTTGAGGGTAAGTGGGTGTCTACACGCTCAGACCTCAAGTCATGTTAACCTGGCAACACCCACTACCATGTCCCCTGGGCCTGAAGCAGGAAATTCAGAGGGAAAGATTTATTTGCCATTTCACCAGTGTTTGTACATTCTTGGCCATTTATAAACACTGGTTCCTGCGGACTGGAATGGTCTATTTGGTCAGGTCCTGAAAGGATCCAGATTGCCAGAATTTACTTGCTTAGTTAGGGAGGCGGGGTATGCAATAAAAACCCATGGGGGAAAAAAAAGTAATACTGTTAAATCTGCAGTAACAGAGAGTCCCTCAATGCTAGCTGCAATGCCAGGAAAACTGTATTCATAAGCCCCCAAGGCACGAGGAGTGTTTCTAGGGCAGGGCTGACAGACACCACGTGGCTCAGGAAATGCCTCCTGGAATGTGAAGAACCATCCTCCTAGGCCAAGGCAAAGAAGTCAAGGAGCTTGGAGAGGTTTTCTTGCCACTAACAAAGGAAAGGTCAAATCTATGCTCCTAGGCTCAGACCTCAGCAGCCTGTCTCTCCTTCCCAGCTCCACAATGGACCCTTCCCTACCAGCTATTTGTCTACTGTTTGCTAAAGAAAATGAGAAAGGGCTCTTGTTTTTGACCGACCCAGATGCACTGCTCAGCATCTTCACAGGAAGAAGGAAAAAAAAAAAATTCAAACTGTTTTCTTTTATAAAATCTACCTGATTCCTAGTCCTTGTCCTTTAGATATTCTTAGCTTTTGTCACTGCCTGCCACCTACTGGCTTCTAGAAGTACTGCACATGGATAAAGTACCACCACTGCACACTGTCCACTAGAGCCTGCCCAGCAGTTGGGGTAGGAGGACACTAATCCCTACTTATTTCTGAGAGCTTGCTCAACCGCACACTATACCTGCCATTGGAGAGGTATGAAACACATACCTGAAATTAGCTCACATATGCTCCACCTTTTTTGTTCTACAAAACTAAGTATCCTCCAATCCGTCTGTGTGTGTGTGTGTATGTGTGTGTGTGTGTGTCTGTATACACACTGACAATCAAGCCCAAGACCTCCTACATTCTAAGCATGCACACTACTATGAAGCTATAAGCCACTAAATGGCATCCTAATCTACCCAGAGGAAAGGTTTCCCTACAATGTACAAAACAAAAAACAATGTAAGAATGTTCAATATAAACATACCCAGACCTGTATTTTGGTCCTGGTGGAGAACAGTGACAGAGAAATGAATCCCATGGCAAGAGAAACCCAAGCTCACATTTTTTATAATCCGTTGAGGCAGCTTTCTCTCCTACCTCTCCTGAACCACCTCTAGCTTTCCAATATGGAAAACAGATTTGCTTCTTTGGCCAAGTGAAGAACTGCAAAGTGAATGTGGCAAAGAGAAAAGCTTTCAGCTTTGTGTGAGGAGCTGCAATGTCGTGACAAGGCAAAGGCAGGCCCCTTGCAAGGTCTTTCTCTTACTTTGTTGAAAGACTAGCTCAAAAGCTATGTGAGGGGGCCCACATTGACGGGTTTAAGATTTCAGAGGTGCACACATACCCTACAGGGGACTCCCAGAATGCACACCTGAGGTTGCCTTCGCAAGACAGGTCTTTGCACAGTTCTTAAGATGCAGGCCTCAGGGGTTCCCTAAATTGTCTCCACTTTGAAACTAAGAAGTGTGGACTAAGACCAAGGCTGGTATTTAAGGGAGGCCCGTTGCTCCAGCCCCCAGAGTAAAACACTGCACAAAATGCTTATCCATCAGGCTGGAGACATAGTTCAGCTGGTAAAGTGTCTGGCATACCCAAAACCTGAGATCACCACCACCACATAACCTTGGAATAGTGACATGGGCCTATTGTCCTAGCACTAGAAAGGCAGAATCATGATGATCAAAACTTTAAGCTAATTCCCAGCTGTTCAGTGAGGTGAAGGTCTAGCCTGGACATGAAACCCTTTTCCATAATGCATGTATACATACATACATACATACATACATACATACATACATATAGGTATACATATAGGAAAGGAAAGGAAAGGAAAGGAAAGGAAAGGAAAGGAAAGGGAAGGGAAGGGAAGGGAAGGGAAGGGAAGGGAAGGGAAGGGAAGGGAAGGAAAGAAGAAGGAAAGAGGAAGGAAAGGAGAAAGTTGGGAAGCTAAGCTATCTAGGCCAGAACTTGTAGATACCAAAACTAAGCTGATATTTCCAGTAGGAAACTGAGTCTCAGAGTCGAGAAGAGTACCAAGCACTGACCTTTTAAGGTCCTCTACCTCCTAACCCCACCTTGCCTCGGTTCAGCTTGCTTTCACATGCCTAGGCTAACTGACCTGGACACCGGCTGCATTACAAAGGGAAGCTTGGGCTCCCGGGGTGGGGCTTGGGGGTGTGCACGTGCTCCAGTTCCAAAGAGAACAGCAGCCTCTTGGAGCAAGCATCTCTTCCAACCACTGGCTCACATCCCACAATTGCCCTCGCATTGCTGTTGCTGGGCTCCCCTGGCCCTTCTCTGACATCATCTTGAACTTTCACCAAGGATCTCCTTGGCCCATATCCATAGTATCCAACAGCAGGCTATACCAGCTGCTGGCAGAAGCGGGGTGTATATACCAGAATGTTAGAGGAACACCCAGAGTTGCTCCATCTAGAGGCTGCTGGCTCTGGGGCTCACATCAGCTCTACACTAGCAAACGTGTCTCCTCTCCTAGTTGAACATTCCACTCTGGATGGCTAATCTCTTTAGAAGGCTCCACACACAGCCAAGCTGACCACATCAAGAAAACTACCCAGCCAGCCAAGCAGGTATGGAAAAGTAGACACGCCCCTTGCAGACCACATGAAAGCCCTCTTGAGGTGCAGCCAGAAGTCTCGGAAGCATATCTAGTGGCACCAAGCCTTTCTCGCCTGTGCTACCTATCAGACCACTAAAGAAACATGTCTTTCTTTCCTTAGCTTCAGAACTGCCTGGTGTGGTTCAGGAGCTCTTATATCTCTACCCTTCTGCACGACAACAACTTGTACCTCACCACAGCACAAAGAAAAGGAAGCTGCTCTATCTGGAAATCAACTCAACTTCAATCACAAGGCAGAACGCTCCAGACTTTCATGCTGTCCACAAAACACAAAGGATGAAGGTCCTGTCTCCTGAAGGTAACATTTCTGTGGCCTACAGGATAGGACTGAAGCACCTCATTAAATCCCCTGTGCAGGCTTGCCTCATCATGCCTTGGACTCCAAGGAATTGTACAAAAGCCCTGTCAATCCACTCTCCATGAGTAGGCCTAGAATTCAGACAGACACCAAGGAAATCCCAATCTCTTGTTCCTTGTTTCACTGACCCCAGGTCAGAGAGCCCTACATATGCCCTTCCAAGCCTGGAGCCCACTTCTCATCCCATACATTGCCAAGGGGCAGGGCAAAGGTCTAGGCCATAGAGTTCTTGAAACTTATGGCTCAGCAGTGATTAATCATGGGCAGGTCTTTTGCTCTTTGAGGTAATCCTGGCAGAATATGACCAACAACATTCTTGCTGGCTATGTTGCTATAGCAGTGTCTCAGCCCTGCAGGAACAAGCCCTGTGCTCAAACACACCCAGCTATCAACTCTGATGTGGCAGTGCCCTTTCTTCTAAGACATAAAGGAAAGGCAGGACCATTACTCGTCAATCTGTCCTCTTCTAATCAGCAGTCGTGCCCCCACACCCAACGCTACATCTCTACCAAGCCCCTTTATCTTAGGGGCCCTGTGGTGTCTGAAGCTTTAGCTTCGCTGGAGAACACCAGCAGCAGGAGACCAACCTTCTCATGACACAGCCCTTCCTCTCTGGCCAGAGCTCAGTGATTTTTAGCAGGGGTCATGTAACACAAGGGTGGCTAATACACAGCTCTGCTGAAAGTTTTATGTTTGGACTAGGGAGATAGCTCAGTGTGTAAAAGCACCTTCTGTGTGCGCAAGACTAGTGGCCTACGTTCAGATCACCAGAGCCCATGTAAAAGCCAGATGTAGGATACATCTGTAGTCACAGCATGTCTACAGTGAGATGGGGAGCATGAGAAACAGGCGAATCCCTTATTAGATCATGGGCTAGGAGTTCCTAGGGTATCAGCCAGTGACACACAAGAAAGCCTCTGTCTTAGAAACAAGGCAGAAGGTGAAAGCCAGCACTCAAGGCTGTTCCCTGACCTCCACATGCATGCTGTGGCACATGAACAGACACACACACAAAGAAATATAATTGTTTTAAAGTTTTACATTTCTATTTCACTGGCACCTAGTAGTTTTATTCGCCTGGAGGATTTACCTCTAACATTATTTTGTGGGTCAATGAGATTCTTTGCTTGGGGGATTTGAGGTTTTTTATCTTAATGGAGGAGAGTAAGGGGGATGTAGCTCAGCTGATAAAGTGTTTGCTAGTATGTTCCAGGTTCTCATTTCAATACCCAGCATCACCTAAAACTAGGTGCACACCTAGTAAGAGCCTGCATCAAAAATAAACTATAAAAAGGAAATGTAAATAATGGCTTAGTGTGTGTGTGTGTGTGTGTGTGTGTGTGTGTGTGTGTGTGTGTGTACACATACACATAGAAGCATACACACAGACATATTTGCCATAGACATTTTGGGATGTCTCCCTAGGGGCCATTGTTTCCCTCCACTCTTCTTTTCTGACAGCAGCCACCTTCTGCAAGCTTAGCCCCAGCTCACCTTGGACTGCTTATGACAAACTGAAGTCAATGTCGGGTAAGCTTTGCTTGTCTAAAATGTATCTGACTGGCAATATTTTAGTTGTTTTTGGTTTTGCTTCTTTTTAAAAAATATATTATTATTATTATTATTATTATTATTATTATTATTATTATTATCATTTACATAGAATCTACTGGCTAAGCATACCTAATCAAGAAATGTGAAATAAAATTTCAAAAACTCTGAAATTCAAAATTCTCCAAATCTGAAATTGTTGGATGTCTTGATAAGGGGTACCCAACTTGTTGTTGATCTAATGCCCTATTATTCTTTCCCAGCATCCTCTGATGTTTTAGTAGCATCTTGGCCACTAGACCAATGGGAAGTATGCTGGAGGATTTCAGAAAAACATCTCTCCCCTTAATTAAAAATAAATAAAAACAGACATACTGACCAAAAAAAAAAAAAAAAAAAAAAAAAAAAAAAAAAAAAAAAAAAACTTACTCTGGACAGAGCTGTATAGTTGTGCCTGAGCTTTGTCAACGATTGAAGGACACACCTGAGGAAAATCCAGCCCCAGCAGATGGTAAGACAGAAAGACCGGAGGAGCCAGAAGTCATCTAGAACCAGTTTTCACATGGGCCTGCCCAGCCTCTCAACAGGTTTCTAGTGATCTAAACTCTACTGTTGACACTGCTTTGCTGGAGAAAGTACCCCAACAGATAGTGAGGTTATGTGGCCAAGCTGGACAGTGTCCGGCTAATGTTCCAACAAAACAGGAATGTGACAGAGCCAGTCTGTCTCCGGGAGAGAATGGGACAAACACACGCACAATGCACAGTCTGTGTTGAGCAGGAGGCATGGATCCATCCTGGCTTGTCCCTCAAACAGCTCCTCTTGTTCCAACGCTAATCCTAATCCACCTCAGAGGCTTTAAAAAAAAAAAAAAAGGGTTGTGATGACACATGCCTTTAGTCCCAGCTTTCAGGAGGCAGAGGCAGAAAGACTTGTATGAGTTCAAGGCTATCCTGGTCTACATAGAAAGTTCCAGGCTAGCCAGGGAAACATAGACCCTGTCTAAAACAAAAAGGAATTTTAAGATAAAATCAAGTGGAGTCTCAGTAATTAAAGCAAAGTTTTTAAAACTTTAACATCTGATCTGAAATCTCTTATTTTTTCCCAAGCTTCTAGCCAAACAGGCCAAAATTTGTGTGGCAAGTCTTTCACTGAAAGGACCCCCTCTAAAGAACCTTGTGACCTGTTCACTCCTCTGAATTTAGTGGCTATCCAGAGAAGGCCTAGTGTGGAATGTATGTAGAGCCAGAATGTAAACTGACTTTAGGTCAGCCAGACCTGAAAACCAGACAGGGCTTTTCTGCTCAGAATCAAACCCTTAAAATGCAGCTCTGGCTTCTTGAAATGTTTATGTGAACTTCTGACCCCTGAAAAGGACACCATTCATAGGTGGTTGATTGCAATAATTACTCTAAAAGATTTATGAACGCAATAGCTTTAAGAGAAACCTATCTTAAGCAGTGGATTCCTACAACCACTGTAAATGATCTGCCCCTAAAAACTGTGCAAACAAGATTTTTTCCCAAGTATCACATCAACTGAATTTGGAACACAATCATTTTTAATATATTTCCCCAAAATATTTTAGTGATTTTTTTTCATGCTACACATTAAAAATACTGATGAATTTGAGTGAACTGTAACATAGCAGTCATATCTACTGGATAGAGCAATGGGCATCTAGTTATTTGATGTGAGGTGAAGTTAGGCCTTTGTAGGGCTACAAAGAAGAGATCCTGATAGTTAAGAGTGATAGTGTTAACTACAATTTTCTAAAACCCCATGGCTTGAAAAACACAACAGCACTTAGGAAAATAAACACTCGAATAAAATAAAAAGTCATTTCAATATAGCAACAAGAAAATACCAAAGAAAACTGAGCACAAGATTTGAATAGAGGGCAGGACGGACCTGCCCTAGTGGGTGGCATCACCGTGTGCGGGAGGAACACTTTGAATTATTTTTGATCTTATCCTTTCAAATCCACCTTTAGAACATCTTACCTTCATAATTTAACTATGTTACTAAAATAATTCATATGTGACCATGTATATATGTGGAATGTTTTTCATGCAGGGTATGAAATTAAAAGCTTAGAAACTAGAGAGAATATTAATAAGCTAATTTAAAAAAAGCTTAGCCTTTTCACTAAAGAAAGTAATGTACCAAAACAGCAATGAGCCTTTCCCCTTATGAAACTGCTAAAGCCATTTTTTAATCTTGGTGATTATTTCTGACCTCAGGATAACATGGGCAAGACTCACTTCAAACTCAGCCAATGAAAATAAAGACAAAGAAATTCTTCTGAAAAGAGATTTGGAAAAACGTGTCAAAGGCTTAAACATATTAACATTTTTGGATTATGGTTGCCAGGTTTAACCAACTGCTTAGGGCATACCTGATCATCTTTATCCATTACTTATCTAAAATCAAGTTTAACTGGACATTGTAGATTTTAAATGATGACCACAGTTGATCTCTGGAATTATACTTCTAGAAAATCCTAGAGCCAGAAAAGGGTAGTCACTATAGCCAATGCCACATATGGTGAGAGACTTAAAATAATCTAAATGTCAGGATTAAAAAGACTGTCTCATAAACGGAGGCACAGTCATATAACATGACCAAGGGACACATGTCCACTGTAAACTGTACAGTGAAGAAGACAGACAAGAAACTGCTGAGCTATGGTCAGACAGGATTTCTACTCAGAAAGAACGATCACTGGTTCTCCTGGATATGGCCTGGTAAGGTTCTGGACAGAACTGTAAGGGAGCCAGCAAAAATAAGGCTCTGGAGACACATGAAAGAACTCAGAGAACAGAAAGGGATGTGTTTACAAGGGCTCTCGTGATTGCGTGGGGCTGCCTAGACAGTCCAAGCTACAGGCCCTATTTTATGATCAGTCCATTTGAAACTGTTTTCTATCTTCTTACTTCCCTTTCATGTTTAAGGTCATAAATATAGTCGCAGGTTCTGCCCACTGCTAGGCATTGCAAGGCATCTCTGAGAGACCATTCTACTGCCTACTACCCTGACACAGGTATATGACAAAGGCACCAGGCAGGCAGCCAATATAATGAAAATATTGAATAACCCACATAATGAAGATAATGAGGGACTGTTCATTGTTGAGGAAGGCATGAGATGAGATACACTGACATATCCCTCTAGAACAGAAAGGAGGCTAGGATATCTGGGATGGAGGCTGTTTAATCATAAATGACATGATTTATGGATAAGGGTATCTCAACTGCCAGCATCAACCTCTCCCTCCCAATTTGATACCCCTGTCCTTGTCCCTGCCTCCTACCTGTGCACATGTTTTCTAATTCTGGACAGGTCTGCAGGGCTCTAGCATTAAAGCTCTATATTATAAAACTGTACCCTAGCCTTCAATCTCAATTTGAGCTTAGGTGACCACACTAGTGCACCCCTCTTTCATTCCCTCTCATCCTTTCTCTGGCTTCCCAGCATCCTCTCTCTCTAGCCTTCCAATGGCCACATCCCAGTTTAGCACCTCATCTTACCCATTCCTTGATAATATGAATTCTCCATCTGTTGACCTGCCCATCTCTTTGGGAAAGCAGTTGGATTAACTAAAGCTATAGCAAGTTAGCAGGTTAATTCCTCATTCCCTTCCCCTACAGCCCAGCAAGTCCCCAGGCCTGATCAAGAGAAATAAAACAAACAAACAAACTAAATAAATAAAAATAAAAATATGGCGGTGGTGGCACACGTCTTTGATTCCAATACTTGGGAGTGCAGAGTCAGGCAGATTTCTGAGTTCAAGGCCAGCCTGGTCTACAGAGTGAGTTCCAGGACAGCCAGGGCTACACAGAGAAATCTTGTCTCGAAAAAACCCCCCAAAAAAAAGAAAGAAAAAAAAAGAAAAAAGAAAAAGAAAAAAAATAAACAAAAAAAAAATTCTCATTTACACTTAGTGCACAAAAAGTAGTTATCCAGCATGGGCAGAAACAAAGAAACTAATGAAGCAAGCAGGCTTTAGGTTGTGGTTTAAATCTCCACTAAGGGAGTCCAGCAAGTCACACATATAATTCTAGGGGTGTCTGTCTCACCTCAGAAGAGAGTTATTGAAGACCACAAGAAGGCAGAATGATTAGCTTAAATAGCTTGACTAGGCTTTTTACTCCTGCTGAGAACCACCCAGTGGTGATGTGCCCAAAGCTATATGGGAAGTAAGGTAGGGCTGGGAGATGCAGGGAGAAGTCCTCGGCTCTGGCCACTGGTGGCATTCCACTGCTGCATAATTATGTGTCCCCCGATTCCCTTATCAGGCCCTGGTCCAACTCACCAAGCTGTCCTCAAACCACTCCTTTATGTAGGCAGCTGTTGGGCCAGGGATCTGGCTCACGAGGGCTTCTCTTTCCTGAGGAAGTGCCAGCATCTCCAAGGCTAGTCTCAGGTCCTCAATAAGATGGAGCACAGGCATGGTGTTCAAGCAGGAGGATGGAGGAGACAGCCCAGGCTCACAGGCGCCATCACTAAAATCTGCAGCTGTCTTAGTGCCTGGAACAGAAGAGAGGTGGAGACCTTGGTAAGAAGAGTAGATGTCAGTCGTAAACAGTGAGCGTCTCAACTGGAGGCTTACCCCTACCTCACCATGGAAATGTGGCAGCAACAACTTTATACTGACCTGCAATGGTAGGACGAGAGGCCCATCAGAGCCAGGTTCAGCCCAGTGAGCCTGGTATATATAAAGTTCACACATGAATACAACCGATAAACGCAGATGGCCCTCATCAGTGACCAAAGCCAATAAAACCCACTTCTTCATCTTTTCAAATGTACTTGTTTCCTTCTGAGTCAGTGTTAACTGCACAGATGGCTACTCCAGACTGCTCCCATTCGCTTATGGGATCCCGCTCCTCTCCCTGGGCTGGCTTGGTCGCTGCTATCCCTAGAACACCATGGAAGTGACTGTACCAATGCTGGGTCTGGGGCTTCAGAGGACAGACAGCTCCTGCTCTTCCTTTCCAGAGACATATCACCTTGTAACATGGGTCAGCTACCCTGCAGGAAACAGCTCCAACTGTCACTGGCCATCTCACTGAAGTGACAGACTTTTGAGTGAAGCCATCCTAAGTCCTCCAAATCCAAAGTAGCCATCCGAGGTAATATAACATGAGCCACCCCTATGGAACATTACTACAATCATGGAATTATAAAGAAACAAATTGCAAAGGTTAACCTGAGTTACTTGAATTAGTTGGACACAGTAATAATGGACTATACTATAAAAAAAATTAAAAGGGATTACTATACCCATTCTGGTGATAGATTATAGCAAAGCAGGATCATTCTGGATGCTCCAATAGAGAGACTGCTATATTAAAACTGTAGTGATTCTATGCATATCCACAGCCTACCTCCCCATGACAGGCTGCACAGACTCTGAAAGCAGAGTCTGTGCCAGGCATAGCTGAGTTCCCAGCACCCAGTAGATGCTGCAATGCAATTCATTCAAATGACTACACACATACTCAAGAGAATAGCTACAGAGAAAGAAATAAGTGCCCAGATTTCCTCAGAGATCTGGGATGTGGGGTCAGTTCCTTCTAATTTAGTATGTCTAAAATAGGACTGGTTTTTGTCTTGCTACACCCTATCATTCAACTACAGAAAAGCCCAAACTGACCTCACAAAGTCTAACAAAGGATGTCTGTGCTTTCAGCAATTAGATATAATTTGTAAAATGTAGTTTATAGGAACTTGTTTTAAGGCATTTGGATTATTAAGGCCAACAGGGTAAAATACCTAAAGTTAGGAGTACCCTGGAAAATGAGAACTGGTGGGCCACTATGCCCATATGTTTGGCATCTAATTTCTGGTCCCTTTATACTTCTAGAAGCCAACATCATCCTTGCCAAGCAGTTTGGGAAGGAAAAATCCATGCAGAAGGAAACAATTACCACAGAATTTGATTGCCAGTTTGCCTTCTGAAAATGTATGACAGAGGGAATCATGGGTCACAATCCACAAACAAGTCAGGCTCTGGGAAGCTAGGAGACAGAGCAAGTATCCATGCCCTGGTATGTGCTCAGCACTTTCCTACAGATCCAATTTAAAGCTGGCTAGGAATTGCACAGGCCAAAACCTCACTGGGGAAAATGGTTAGAAACCCAGCAAGCCCTCCAATCTCCACACAACTGCTCAGCAATCATTCCCCTGCAATATACACCCTTTCTGTTTTTAAAGTGTGTGTGTGTGTGTGTGTGTGTGTGTGTGTGCATGTGTGTACATGTGTTCACTAGTACATGTGCACAGGTCACTGTGGATGAATGTATGCCATGGTACAAGTGCAGCAGTCAGAGTAATTTGGGGATGCTGACATTCTTCCCTCCACTCCGGGTCCCAGGGATGGCGCTTAGGACACTGGGCATGCACAGCAAGTGTTTTCCCTACTGAGCCATCCTGTACGCCACACATTCTGACTGCCAAGAGTTTCATACAGGTGAAATATACAATGAGTTGGGCTGAGAGAAACTGAAAATATGGAGGTTTTTATTAACTTTATGTGATGCTGTGGCCTTGAGTATTTTATACCATATACATAAATGAAATTTTAGAGATATGGATTACATATAAATATTAAAGTATAAGAATATAAAGGTATAGATGAAAATTGGATTAGATTAAGACTTGATAAGCACAATGGTAACTGAGCAAAATAAAGCAAGGCATTGCACATCTACTATACAAAATTAACTTCTGCTACCTAAAGAAAACAAGACTAAAAGCACCATGTATAACAATTATAATAAAACAGAAATAGATCCTTCGTAAAGAGACACCTTATGAATCAGTTAAAAAATAGTCTGAATTCACTTCTCCTACATAAAACAGGAAAACAGTTTTACATAGATAATTCTGGCACATCTATAAAAACCCAAATAGGAAATTAGAATATAGAAATAAAATGTTCATTGGGTAGGTCATGGAACATTTAAAAATGGGAATTCAGTTTTCACTAATAAAATTAATGACATTGAAAATGCAATGATCATTGTTGACAAGCAGATAGTGTGAACACTCAGAACCTGTTCAGAGACACAAATATTAGCCCAATTCTTTCTAATAAGCAATTTGGCAAGACACTGTAAAAAATATTCATACCTTTTTAAAATAACAAATTCCAACTTTACAAATCTAATCTAAGAAAATATAATCAGGTTGTGTCCTACACAGTAATGATCTCAGTGGTGTGCTAATTCTGAAAAAGTGAGGGTACAAACCACCAATAAGTGAGTATTTAAATTACTTCTAGAATATTCAAAAGTATAATTCATATAGATATATGTAAAAGAAATGACTGTCAGGCTGGAGAGATGGCTCAGCAGTTAAGAGCACTGACTGCTCTTCCAGAGGTCCTGAGTTCTAATCCCAGCAACCACATGGTGGCTCACAGCCATCTGTAATGAGATTGGGTGCCCTCTTCTGGTATGTCTGAACACAGCTACAAATGTACATATATATATATATATATATATATATATATATATATATATATATATAAA
>NW_022196904.1:96404920-96405243 GCF_008632895.1 Mastomys coucha | reverse complement strand
ATAAATATATATATAAAATAAATAAATCTTTAAAAAAAGAAAAAAAAAAGAAATGACTGTCCAAAGAACCAGAAACATGGAACCATATACCGTTTGCAAAATATTTATTAAGTGGATGAAGAGATGGCACTGGTTGCTCTCACAGTGGACCCAGTTCAATTCCCAACACACTAACCATCTATCTGATGCCCTCTCCTGGCCTCCATGGGCACAGCATACATGTGGTAGACATACAAACAAGCAAAACACCATAACACATAATACATATGGATGTTTAAACATGTATATGTGTTATATGTTAGATATGTACATATATATATATA
>NW_022196904.1:96397926-96404910 GCF_008632895.1 Mastomys coucha | reverse complement strand
ATATATATATATATATATATAAACTTTTTTAATAATGGCAATCACTTTCAGAAATGAGAGCTTGCAAATTTGACTTAGTTTGCACAGATACTCCAGGTTTAAAAATGTTTTGTAAAACCATACTGGATATTAGACAACATTAGCATAAGAGGTCTCAGTGTGTGTTTGTGTGGGGTAGTCATGTATGCATATATGTGTTCGAGAGTGCTGCTATCTTCCTCTATTGCTGTTCACATCATTATTTTTGTTTTGTTTTGTTTCTTTTTTTCAAGACAGGGTTTCTCTGAGTAGCCCTGGCTGTCCTGGAACTCACTCTGTAGACCAGACCAGGCTGGCTTCGAACTCAGAAATCCAGCTGCCTCTGCCTCCCAAGTGCTGGGATTAAAGGCGTACGCCACCACGGCCTGGTTCACATCTTTTTTTTTTTTTTTTTTTTTGAGCTCATGGCTTCAGCTTGGCTCACCAGTCAGTGAGTTCTGACATCCAACTGTTCCTCCTCCCCCAACTCCAGCATCACAGTTACAGGTGTATGCACCATGCCTGGCTTCCACATGGGTGCTGGAGATCTGAACTCAAGTCTTTATGCTTACCCGGCATGCACTTCCTTACTAAGCCATCTCCTCAGCCCTCTGGCTCTTCTCCCAATAGTAAAGCAGTGGGTGAACAGACACACATATTCTCTCCCTGAGCCCTGAGGAGCTTTTTTTCACACAAGTGACAAGTGAAGAACTGGTATATTTTCAGTCTCAGAAATCTATGGCAGGGTCACATGGTCTATTGGAAAGCATGCAAAGTCTGCAGGGATGTCCTGGCCAGTAAGCAGACCAGGAATCCCCTTCACCTACAGTGAACAAACAGAGAAGCTGAAACAGGCCCCCAACTCAGAGACCTGCTGAAGGAGAATTTAAACCCTGGGGACTGGAAACAAAAGCCAAAGTAAATGGTGAAATAAGTTCCCACTGATTCTAGAGCAGCTCGGGCACAGATCCAGAGGAAGGACCCCACACTGGAGCTGGGGCCCATGTGCCTGGTGAGAGCAGTTACACTGAGTAGAAGTCTGTAAAGACAAAAGCCATAAATATTGTCTGTTTCATTCAGGGGGCTCTGAGAACATTCCCCACGGCAGAGAAACTTGCAGGGACCCAGGCATGTCTGTAAAGCCATGTATACCCACACACTGAAAAACTCAAACCACGGGTCTCTGCATACCACAAGTACAGATCAAATGCCTATTTTGCATTTTTTCCTAAAACTCTGCAAACAGAAATCAGTACACAACATATGCAACGGTCCAGAATGGACAACAGCCACAAAGGCACAGTCTCCCAGAGGGCTCGGCTCAGCTCCCCATGACACAAGGTTCCTGCAGATGACCACCTCTTACACAAAATCAAAAACCAAGTTCAACAAATATGTGCCTTAAGCCTGGGGTAAGTTGAACAAGACAATAGATTAACAATGCATGTGCCTGTGTATATAAAAGGGATTCCTCCCGAAATTATTTCTCAGAAAAAGGCGATTCAACTTCTATTCAAGTGCTAAAAACAAGTTTCTGTCTCTGGGAACACACTATTACATTATCTCAAACAACAAAGCACTGTTTAGGGAATATACGTCAGCACAAAGGTTTGTAACCTTCGATGCTTGCAGAAATCACAGGGGGAGCTTTGCCAACCACAGATGCATAGGTCCCACTGAAGAGAATTGAATTCAATTGGTCTCAGATGTGACCTAGGGTAATGAAAAGGATTCCAGGCGTTCTTAGACGAAGCCAAAGTGGAGACTGTTGCATTAGAAGGTCACTCAACCAATGCTGGTTTCTGATGTGTACAGAGGCTACCCAGGAACTTGTATTTTAAGAAGCAAAACCCAAACTTAATATATAGTAATTTTGTTTAATTTAATGTTCAAATAATTGTTGATGATAAAACAGAAGTACCAGATTTTATATTAATAGTGCTTAGTGACAAATTTTTATTAGTATATATTAACTATAAACAATAATGAATGCCATGATATTGTATACTATACATCAGATAGGTACTTTGATCAAACTTCTAAAAAGAAAACAACCAAAGAAGAAATAAAAAATTAGCAATAATTCTATAAGAACCCAAAAATCCTGTAACAAACCAACAATCATCATTAACCCTATAAAGAAATCGTATTACTGTTCCAATCTTTTTGACAGAAAAAAAGAGCAAGCCAAATGCTTTCACAAGTTAATTCTATCAAACAATTCCAAACTAAGTAGTCTAACAAACTAATCTAACAGACTATTTATTTTAGCCAGAAAAGAGGAATTCACTTTGAAGGACAGAATGCCGGGACAAGTTTTAGAGAAAAATGGTGAATGGTGCTTTCTCACACATCCCAGAACTTTGCAACCCACTGATTACTACAAAAGAAAATCACAGCCTGTCTCACTCATCAGCTCAGATATATAAATTCTATGCAAACAAATATGAAAATCCAATCACATATTGCGTAAAGATTAGAATCAAGCTCATCTCTCTCAGGAAATGATAAACCAAGCAGACATAACCAGACAGAAAGTGAAGCAGATCAGTTGATAAAGGATGTGGAGATCAGTGTCTCCTTTCACTAGAGAACGTTCTTGCGAAGCATGCACGTACAGAACACTTTTCCAAATCTACCGTATACCAAGCTATATGGGAGGTCCCAAGAGAAAACCAAGAACTCAGACGGAGATCATACAGTTTGAAGGTATTCCCAACATTCATCCTTGGCCTGGATGTGGCTGGCTCATTTGGTAGTGTGCTACGAAGCCCTAGATTTGATCCCTAGCATTAAACCGGATATAGTAGTACATGCCCACAATTCTAGCACTACAGAAGCAGAGGCAGAAGTATCCACAACCATAGTTAAGAGTTCAAAGCCAACCTGAGAGATATATCACTATCTACAAATAAGCAAACCCAATCCTGACACACAAATATTGAAATGTGAGATCTTGAAGAGATAATTAGAAGCCAGGTATGGTGTCATATGCCTGGGATGCCACACTTAGGGAGCTGTGGCCAGTCAATTATAAACTAGAGTTTAGCCTGGGAAAATGGCACCTCATCTCCAGAAAAGGTAAGGAGGAAGGGAAGAAAAAAAAGGGGCGGGGGGAGACAGAGAGAGGAAGGGAGCCTTAAGGGAAGAACAAAGGGGGAGGGGAAAGAGTAAAAAGGAAATAAAAGGAGGAAAAGCAAAGGAAAAGGAAGACAAAATGTCAAAGGTAAAGGGGGATGGGAGAACAGGAGAAGGAAAAAGGTAATTAAATGTGTGAGGATTCCGCCTTCATGAATAGACTGAGGACTTCCAGCAAAATGGGCCAGTGATGTTGGGGGTGGGCTCCTAATAAGAGCACGAGCTCTGCCCTCACTCCTCCCCTCTCTTAGGGGAGTTCTTGTTTTCTGCCTTCTACCATGGGGAGACACAGATGCTGTCCCTTATCAGAGGCCACAGCACTGGTTCTCAACCTCCCTAATGCTAAGTCCCTTTAACAGAGTTCCTCATGGTGTGGTGACCCCCATCATAAAATAATTTATTTTTCTTCATAACTATAATTTTGCTACTGTGATGAACTATAACATAAATGTCTGTTTCCCGATAATCTTAGGCAACCATGAGAAAGGATCGTTGGACCCCCAAATAAGTCATAACCCACAAACTGAAAGGCTCCTCTGTCATATCCTTGATGCTGGAATTTTATGACTGTATTTAGAACAGTGAGAATTTTCCTTTCTAAGTCTCCCAGTCTCAAGTGCTCTGTTACAGTAGCACAAGATGGATTAAAACATCCCTATTTCAGTACTTCAATGGGGAGGAGGGGGGTGTAGATTTCACTAGTGCCACACTTAAAGTCTCTCCACTCCCTTCTTTCAATTGACACCAACCCACCTAAAACTGCCCACCCCCAACCTCATCCCAAAAAAGAATGTTTCTTTTTACTAGCTAAAAGAATTTACTGTTTCTCTCCACAGCCAGCCATCTTCTAGATGTTGGTTCTACCCTTGGGGAAAACTGAGACCAGTTTACCTCAGCAGAGTGAATTCTACAGCCAGAGGCTAAGTTCAATTTGTGTTTGGGGGAGGGGGATGCATGACAGACAATGTTTATGATCCAAATCATGGCTTCAAGTCAAGCCAACTTCTCAAGTCAGTAATATAGCAGAACTAATATTGTCATCTCCATCTGTATGAACTGTTCACTCCACCTGACCCCATGTCTACATTCTAGTTCCTGACGCCTGTCAATGCGTCACCTCACATGGATCAAAGACTTTACAGGTGCAGTTGAGGCAACCCAGAAGATGCGTAGAGAGTTGTGATTAGCCTTTCCTTGGTCTAACAAAGGAGAAAGGGTCATGCACTAAGGAACACCACAGAACTCCAACAGCCATTGGGCAGACATATGAAACAGGTTACCCAGAGAAAAACTCCTAAGATACCCATAGATACAAAAGTTCATTTACCTTCCAAAGCCATGGAACTGAAGGGAAACTTTGAAGCTCAGAACCTCTATGGTAAAAGCAACTGAGTTAGTGTTTGGCCTATAAGTCACTGCCAAATTCTCTGTGGGCTATAGTCTGAACTTTTTTGCTTTACAACTTAAATGTGTAAATTTAATGATATGTATGTAGGTGAATATGAGGATTTGTATATGTGGGTGCAGTGCCTGAAGAAGCCAGAAGAGGGCAGTAGCTGCCTAAGCAGCTGTTAGTGTACCTTCGGTGCTGGAAACTGAAGTCAGGTCCACTGTGAGAGCAGTGCACTCTCAACAACTGAGCCTCGGCTTAGCCTCCTACAGTCTACCCTCCAGTGGGCCACTTGAAGGAAGGGGACATGCCTTTAGGACTGAGCGGAGGTGAAAATGGATGGAAGATCTCTGTATAAAACCAGGATGCAGTGTTAAATAACCTCCACCAATCAACTTTAAAGCTAATTTTAAAACTTGGGTTTGGAACCCTAACCCTAACATACAAACAATTCATGATTTATGTAAGATGCCTCTAATTCCAGGGGCCAAAGCCCATCATCTAAGGGCTGAGGCAGTAACTGAGTTGTAGAGTGCTTGACCAGCATACACAGGGCCATGGCTTCAATCCCTAGCACCACACAAAAACAGATGAATAAAAGGCAACCATCTTAGGGTTGCTGAGATCCAGAGGATGAAGGTAATCACCAAGGGCAGGGGAAATGCAAATAACTACATTTACAAGTAAATGTAACAGGAAAATAG
Source organism: Mastomys coucha (assembly GCF_008632895.1). Classification (NCBI taxonomy): domain Eukaryota; kingdom Metazoa; phylum Chordata; class Mammalia; order Rodentia; family Muridae; genus Mastomys; species Mastomys coucha. The sequence goes on along the minus strand of NW_022196904.1, from coordinate 96,399,660 downwards.
AAATCCCTGCATGCAACTACAAAAACATGTGTGCCCATGAACTCCCATGGAACATTAGTGAATGGTAGTAGTGGTCTAGGCCATCTACCAAGCAAATATCAGTAGTAAGTGCCACAGGTTATTAAAGTAAGTGCCACAGGTTATTAGAGTAAGTGCCACAGGTTATTAGAGTAAGTGTCACAGGTTATTAGAGTAAGTGCCATAGGTTATTGCATCCAAACGCAAGGTAGAATCAATTTAAAATATATATGATCGTTTCTGTTTTAAAGTGAGATTCTGAAAGAGAAATCAAGAAGATGAACAGATATCAAAGAAATTAAATCCATATAAGAAAGTATAGATGTGTGGTACAGAGATATCAGTACATGCATACATAAGTTAACTTATTCACAGAAAAGCATACACAACCAAGCACACGCACAGGGTAACTGACTGATAAAACCCAAAGCAGCTAGTTCAGAGTAGTAACAAAAAGATCCTCTCTATGTAAGTGCCAATGTAAAGAAGGCACAGATTATACAGTGGATAAAAACAGAGCCTGGAGAGATGGCTCAGCCAGTCAAGTGCCTGCTGTGCAAGCATACAGAAGGGCCTGAATCCCAGCCTCAGCACACGTAACAGCTACGGGGGTGGGGGGGGGGGGGGGGGGGGGGGTGTCATACACTAGGGAGGAAGAGGCAGGAGGGGCCCTGGGCTTGCTAGCCAGCCAGCCCTACCAATCAGGAAAGGACCTCATCTCAAAAAACAAGATGGGGGCTAAGCACATGGCTCAATTCATAAAATGCTGGCCATGCAAGAATGAGGGCCTGAGTTTGGCCCTCAGAAACCACAGAAAGAGCCAGACACGGTGGTCACACCTGTAATCCCAGCTTTTGGAGGAGACAAGAAGAACCTAGAGACATGTCCCAGCTAGTCCAGTCAGTTTCAGGCTTAGTGAGAGACCCTGTCTCAGAAATTCAGCTTGAGAGCAATAGAAGACACTGATGACATACTGTCCTTTATATAACTGTAAACATGCATATATCTGTACACACACCTACACACACATATGATTTTAAAATTTTAGGGGTATGTATGAATGCATGTATATATTTACTTCTTATGTCTGGCCTCAAACTCACGATCCTCCTGCCTCAGCCTGTTGTGTACTAGTGTTAGAGATGTGCTGCCATATTACCCAGATTACAAATTTCTTCTGAATAAAGCTGTTACAGGGCTCTCAACCTAAATCCTGGATGGGAAAGAGGCAGTAGAGGCGGCGTGCTGTTACTGATGGATGACTGGCTACACTGCTGCCCTGCTGAGGAGCCGACTAGACCAGCTAATGAACACTGGGATGACAGCCACATCCTGAGCCACGACTCCATGGCTGATATTCAAGGGCCAAAGGCACCATCTCAGTCTTGATCACCCCCATGAAATCTTTATTTCTCCTTCACTCAAAGCCAGACACTAATCAGGGCTGGCAGAAGGCCCAGAAGATGGGTAACCACTTTCTTAGCTGTCCTAAAGTAGTATTTATCTCTTATCAATAAGTACAGCTTAGAGATAGTTGTATGGGTGACCTTCTGCCAAAGCAAAGAGGAATAAGTGGCCCCCTGCGTCCTGACCATGAGGCTCTGGTACTATGCCAAGAGGGGCCTGACAGGACAGCCACTGAACTGTGTGTTAGCATTCAGAATCTGCCCGCAGCGGATATGTGGGTGGGTCCACAGAGCTGTCACCAGGGCAACG
>NW_022196904.1:96394748-96397915 GCF_008632895.1 Mastomys coucha | reverse complement strand
CTCCAAAACACAGAGCTGCCTGTATCTAGTATCTGTGGACGCGCCGCTAAGAACCAAACCCATCACTGTGTATCCACACAGTAAAGCTCTATGTAAACTCAGCATCCATGTCGGCTGCTCCGTGCCATCCACAGGGATGTAATTAGGCAACACATGGCTGGATTTCCACTACCAACAACACAATTCAATTACAGTATTATCTGCAGATGGACTCATGAGGACGAAAGAGAAGGAAGATTGGATGGAAGGTTAACATCCTATTGCAGGCTCCAACAATGGTCTTTGTATTTGAAACAAATCATTACTGACCCAGGTCCCAGAATCTTTAAACAGTTACCTCCTCTCACAAACATGTGGGATGTGGGATTCAAGCAATATCTCATACCTATGGTGGACCAACTCAGATTCAAGAACTCATGTTTATGTGATTAACCCTCCTGCTTTTGCTTATGGGCATTTCTTTCTGTATTTACAAAACCAATTTACCTCTTGCAAGGCCCCTACTCCCACCCCAGCCACTGATTACCCGGAGACAAACATCATCACACTGAGGTTCTGCAAGGGTAGGGGGCATACTTGCTAGCAGGACAGACTTGTCCAGTACGACAGTTCTATTGTCCTCATCACATATAACAATGGCAATTATCAGTATTACTTCCCTTAATTGAACAGCACTGTGCGTTTTGATAGCGAAAGCAACATTAATATTAATATCAATAAAGCAGAGACATCATAGACCAACAAGTACTTACTAAGTACCAGGCACTAAGTACTTGATCATCAATTTACTCCTCACAATAATAAAAGAAAGACAGCATTGATGCCACTATTTCATTTACAAGGAAACTGAGCAGAGGAATTAATATACAGCTGTCAAAGACAGCACAGAGAAAGTAACTGGCTAACACGGAATTGAAACTCCAAAGCTTAGCTCCATAGACCATAGTCATAATTTCCAAGGAAATGTCTCCTGATCAAAAGACCTCCCCTGGCTTTCCTTGTACAGGGGACCTGCTTATTTTTCTTTTTTGAGTGTGTGTATGTATGTGTGTGTTTATGTATGTACTTGTATGTATGTATATGTGTATATGTGTGTCTACATCTATGTGTATATATGTGTATGTATGTGTAAGTTGTATCTGTGTATATGAAAGTGTATGTGTATATATGTGTACATACGTGCATTTCTGTACATGTATGCCATTGTGTGTGTACACAAATGTGTGTGTGTGTGTGTGTGTGTGTTTGCAGAGAACAATCTTTATCACTCTCCCTTTGATGCTGCTTCCCTGATGTTCTTTGACAAGTTCTCAAACCTTGGCCTGGAATTCACTAATTAGGCTAGAATGCCTTCTAGTAAGCCCCAGGGATCCTCCTATCTCTGCTTCTCTCATGCTGGAGTTAATAAGCAAGTACCACCACTCCTGGCTATTTTACATGGTTCTGGGGATTGAACTTTGGTCTGCATGTTCACCCCACACAAAGCTACCTCCTTTAGGATGCAGCCTATCTATCCCTCCAAGAATCAATACCGTCAAGATATCAGTTGATATCTGATATCAAGATATCAGATGGAGATTGAATGTAGGGCCTTACAATGCTAGACAAGTGTTCTGCTCTTTAGCTACATCCCTAGCTCCAATACACTGTGACGATTCAAAACAATTCCAACCATAATCCCAACAAGTTTTCTTCTGTGTTTGGCAACCTGATTCTGAAGGGGAGAGACTGGAGGTTGCAGAAGGAGCCCCAACTCAACACTCAAGCTGGCCAACAAACATAATAGTAATTAACAAAGTTGCCATACTAACACAAGATCTGACTTTAAAGCTTACTATAGAGCTACAGTAATTAACATGCTGTGACACTGGCACAAGAACCAAACAAAAACCTCAAAACTAGACCTACATAATCGCAGTCAATAATCCTGGACAAAGAAACAAAAGCAACACAGTGGAGAAATAGTAATCATTACGTTCATCCTCACAACTCTCCATGAGTCCTACCAGGGAATCAGTCCTCAGGCCAGGGCTCAAACGTACTGACCCATCAGCCTCAGTCCAACCCTGTGGCTTTTCTCTCAGTACACATAAGAACTTCTAGATCAGGCATATTAAGTGCACGGCTACGAAACCCACTCTCTCGATGATGTCTTCTCAGTACGTTATCACAGAACCCATCTTAGAACAAGACATCTCAAACTAGGGAGGCTTGGAAAAACAGGACATTGCTCATAGCCTTCCAAGAACACCTCTGTTGTTGATGGAGAAAGAGAGAGCCTGCCAGATGACAGCTCGGTTGAGTTTCAGTGGAACCTGTAACATGAGGAAGCTTAGCATACAGCCTCCCTCACCCTAGGCTCCAACTCTCAGGGCCCTCCGTGACTCAGATGTATTTCTGCAATAGGAAGAAGCAAGCCGGCAGGAAAGGAGGGGTATCGATGTACTGAGCACTTACTACAGTCAAGCCCCACTCAACCTTGTACCTTCTTTCCCCATCTCTTCCTGTGACTATAGAGTTCACACAGTGGGGAGCAAAGGCCAGAAGCAACATACTCTGCCTGCAGATAGGGGCACTGGACAGAAAGAAAACCTGAGGGCCTCTTGTAAGATTTGAAATAACGACCTAGTTACAAGTACGGCTTCCTGATCAATCAGTCAATCAGCCAGAACAGCACACTGCTAGTCCTCCCCAATATCCACCATTATACTGTAGCCTTTCTAAAGAAAGTCCCTACCGACTAATGCAAATATTAAAACCAAACACTTGGGGTGAATTGAAAAAATCATAGGAGGAAAAGAATGCTGTAATCATGGTGTGAATCAAAGCTGCCTGCCGTCCCCTCCACACAGTGGATGACAGCTAGGGAAACGAGCAGATGCTGATTAGGAACAAAGTCGGCTCAATTTCAAGCTTCAGTTGCACAGTAATAAGCCACGATGCGCTCTGAAAATTTTCTAACAGAATCAGTCTCGTTGCACCCAAACTGCCGCCAAGCCAGGATCCAAACTCTCTACAGAGCTCTACACAAGCACTGGTACACCCACCCGGGAAGGGGGCACGTACATTAAACTACTTAAATGTTAGTCTAACAGAGGGCTTTTCTGTATGCCAACAAAAGGAAATGGGTTCTTGTGGGAAGCCCTGCTGTGCTCTCGGAGATTCTC
>NW_022196904.1:96375573-96384609 GCF_008632895.1 Mastomys coucha | reverse complement strand
GTCCCTCACATTCCCGGTTCGTGGAAACCCACGCTAGTAGGAAGCTGCTGGTCGGCATCCTACAGGTTCTAAGACATGAAGGATAGGACATGAGTCAGAGGGACTCCAGCTTACCTGCAATGATCCCATCCATCTGCTCCAGGGCAGCTTCCAGCATATGACTAGCGTCAGAAGTCATGGCTCCTTTAATCTGCTTAGTCTCCTGCTGCTACTGAAAATTCAAATACAGAACAAAGGAGAAATTACAGAAGTTAGGTATTATACACGCAAGACCATGAAAGTGATCCACCAACAAAAGCGAAGGACTGCATACATTTCGTGTGTTCTGTCTGCTGAGTTTGGACATATACAAAGACCTCATGACAACTACATTAATGGTAATAAGTATAGCAACTTTAAAAGTTCCATCCATTCATTTTGGTGGTAAGTGCAGTTACCATGAATGAGATGGCTACTTTTCCCACAAATGCTTAAGCTTAGAACACTGTGTTCATTGTGTATACAACATATCTTCATTAAGAATCCAGGCCAGGGGCCAGCTAGATAGCTCAGCAGTTAAAAAGCAATACCTGCTTTTCCACAGGACTTGGGTTTGGTTCCCAGCACCCACATGGCAGCCTACAACTATCTGTAACTCCAGTTCCAGAGGATCCAATGCCTTTGTTTGGTTTCTGCAGGCACAGTATGCATGTGGTGCACAGACAAACATGCAGGCAAAACAACCATACACATAAAATAAAAATAAATAAAATCTTTTCTTGTTTGTTTTTAATTCCAGGCCAGGGCTAGCAAGGTAGCTTAGCAGGGAAAGGGATTGCTACATGAGCCAAATAACTTTAGTTCAATCCACAGAACAGTGTAGAGGTGGAAGGAAAGAATGGAGCCAAAAGTTTTCCTCTGACCTCTACACATATGCTGTGGCACACATACAAAATAATAATAATAATAATAATAATAATAATAATAATAATAATAATAATAATGGTGAGTATAATGATGGGAGGCAGGGAAGGGGAAAATCCTAGAAGTGTGTATTTAGTTTCCATTTTCTCCATAGCCTCACCGTCCTGGTAAGAATTCTCTTAAGCATTCAAGTTTTATAACAAAGAGCTACCAGTTTACCCAGAATCCCCTGTAGCAGCAAGAGAGTTGTTACACCTCTCTGTGCCGATAGTCACACCCCCAGATGCTTTAACAACCACTGGGAAGGCCCACTTGTAGCCATATGTGCCTCTTACCTACATAAAGTCCTTCCTTTGGATGTGTGTGGTCCTGGATGAAATGCTGCCACTGTCACTTTTCTTTCTCTAAATGACCAGTTCCCCCTACCCAGGAGTATCACATTTACAAAGACAGGGGGAGAATGCTGTTCCAAAAACACTGACACTATCTTACCCTCTTACCCAACAGCAATCTAGGCTAAACCCCAGTCAAGAACACATCCTAGGATGTACAGTCCAGCCACTTACTAATGTTCAATCTCTTTTCTCAGGGTCCATCACTAAGGATGACAGACTTCCTTCCCTTACTCCCATCCTTCCCATCCATGACAACTACTTCTATCTCTCGATGATTCTGCCTCTTAGAAAGGCGCTAAGGCTATGCTGCCCTCTTGCTGCCTCCTCTCATGTTTCCTGCTTCTCACCTCCCTGGATGACAGAGGAGGTCTTACAACAGCATTTGTCATCCTAAGAAGATACTGAGCTCATCTCTGTAAGCTGGGAGCAAGAGTCATCGTTTGTTTGCTCATTCAGCAAAGCCTACGCATGTACCTAATGTGCATCAGTACTCTAAATGACCCAGGCATGGTTCCCACGCCAGAGCAATGAAACAGATGGTTCTAAAGGTCTCCACTTGCTTCCCCTGGCCTGTGAAACCCCTGGAGGAAATTAGGCACCACACAAGAGATGGAATAGTTAAGGAATTTAAGACCACAAAGAACTAGGCTGAGTCCAAGGCCCCGCTCTACCATTTACTATTTATTTACTATGTGATCACTGAGCCTTAGAGTTTTCTCAACTGCAAATTGAGGACAACAGCATCTAACCCACAGGATTGGTGTCAGCACCAGAGGATCAGGAAAGTCACACTGAGTGCTCCTTGCATACTGATTTTGCTGTTTTTCTTTTAAAGTGGGGAAATGTCTCTGGACATATCTTTGCCAGACCAATTCACAAGACAAGATTTGAAGCTAAACTGCAGAGAGCCATGGAGGAAGACCCAGAGGGTGGTCTGGAGTCTGAGAGGGAAGCAAGCTTGGGTCAAGACAGACAAGGAGGTGACAGAAGCAGGGCTTGTTCAGTCATAGGGAACCTGAAGTTTGAAATACTTCCCTCCAAAACCATCTCACTGCTCCTACACAGGAAAATGATTGCAATCTTTCCCATGGCCTGTGGTAACAGGGCTGCCAGGCCAGCTTGGCACTGCTCTTTCTGCAGCACTGCTTCCAATCGGCTCCCCAAACACTCTAAGACCAGGTCCTACTCTGTGAGTTGCCACCTGCCAACCTCTTTACTGTTGAGTTTGCTCCCTAGCTTTCTACAGGGCTGCTTTACTCTCATTCTTAGGTCTCAGCTTCAAAGTACCCTCCCAGAGGGGCCTCTCTGAACACGTAAAGGATACGTGTGTGTGCGTGTGTGTGCGTGCATGTGTGCACATGCGTGTGTGTGTGCGCGCACGCAAGTGTGTGTGCGTTTGTGTGCGTGTGTGCACGAGTGTGTATGCGTGTGTATGTGTGTGCACATGTATGCGTGCAGTGTGCGTGTGTGTATGCACTTGCGTGCGTGTGTGTATGTGTGAGTGTGTGTGTGTGTGTGTGAAGTATATATACATGTAAAGTGCACCTACAATTCCTAAGTATCTTATCTCTATGTGTGCATTTCCCATCATGCCACTCTCCCAGTGAAACAAAAGACTCTGTCAACCCTTATTACCCCTGCTATCTCTGTGCCTTGCAGGGTGCAAGCTGTTTGTAAAGAAATACTTGTGGGAAAATAATGAATCCAGTAGCCATCATCCCCTGAACTCTGCCACACTTGGCACTAGGGAGGCGTTGATAACTGCTCCCATAGGCCACAAGGTTCCATTGGAAGAGACAAATTATGAACAAATACTTATGGCCTAATGTGAGGTGCACAGATAGAGGGGGGTAGGCAGCAGCACTGTGTCTTGAGAGATGAACAGGAGCTTTCTCAGAAGGTAAGGAGAAGAATGTTCTTCCAGGCAGAGGGGGCAGTGCACGAGGCAGGGAGGCATGGAAGGGCAGGACACCAGTTGGCTGAGGACAAAATAGCTGATGACATTACACAGGAGCAACCAGCTACTCTCAATGAGTCAAAGCCTTCCACAGACTCCCATAAGCACAGTCTGGGCGATTTAATAAGAGGAACCTGGGAATCACTACGTGGTGGCTCTGAATCCCAGCATGTAACAGAACAAACAATCTCAGTTGGAAAATGGAGTGCAGACTTTTAAGGAAAGAGTTCGTATTTCAGAAGACAGGCAGGCTCCACTGAACTGATGAGTCAAGGTTGGCCAAGGCTGAGGCCTCAGACCAGGGTGAAAACTGATAGGATCGGCTTGGTGTGGGGCAACCCCCAAGAGCCCATGATATGTACCTCACAACAGAGAGGCTTTAGAAGAACAACCTAGAATGTCTGCCCAGTGACAGACAATAGCAAGCGTGTGGACCCTGGGCACCCACAAAGAGAGGAACATGAGTCGAAGGTGTATCCTCGCCACAGCCCAGGAGCTACAGCAGAGACACGGGGAAGCTGCTCCAGGCAGAGCTGATGAGGATGAGCTCACTTCTAGTCCTGCTGGATTGGAGGTAACAGCAGGACATGTGAGTAATGATGGGTTCCTGCCAGCTGTCACAGAGCCACTGTGAGACATTATGGTGTCAGGTGTACGAGAGAGGCAATGTGCCACAGGAGCCTCCTCCCACTGTGTGGACACAGGGAATCTTACGAAATCAGGGAAGGCGAGAGGTCTCCAGCCATTCTCCCCCTTCCTAAGATAAATGGCACGTTAGCAGCAAATACACAACGGGGCAACCTTTGCCTCAAGAATCCTGGGCTAAAAACAACTTCACTTCTCTTGCACTCATGACATTAAATGTATATGGTTATCCTCCGCAAAATTTTCAATTTTCTGTGGACTGAAAGGGGTTCTGTTTCAATTTAATCTTAACATATATACCAGCAGTTTGTCTCAGATCACAAGCTGAAGGCTCAGTCCCACAAACTGTCCCCACCCCGGATGCTAGTGAAAAGTTCAGGCCTCTGAGCTGACTAGCTACAAAACAAGAAGTACACTACCAGGTTTGATAATACGCTAGACTGGCTCACAAAACTTAATATTTCACAAAGGGTTAAGTGTGGGGTTAAGTGTTCTAACCCATGGTGCTGGAAAGATGGCTCAGTAGTTAAGAGCACTTGCTGTTCTTTCAGAGACATGGGTTTAGTAACTCCAGTTCCAGGTTATCCAATGCCTCTTCTGTGCTTGGCAGGCTACTGAATATGCATGGTACACATATGCACTCAGGCACACATAGTATATATACATAAAAAATATATAACATCTATATAAACACACACACACATTTGAAGTTACTTTAACTCTTCAATCTCTCATAGTTGGTTGGTTCGCTTGGTCACTAGCCTTATTCTCTGGGAGTCACATAAACTTAAATATGATTGAAAGAGATTTATTATAAATAACAAAAGCTAGACTATGTATTCCTCTAGCCTTAGCAATACATCTAAGAGTCACTCTAAACCTCAAGAGTTTGGGGAGCCTTGTGTTAGGGAACAAGGGAAAATGACCACATACAACATTCATCAGACAACATCAGAGGTAAGTGTGCTAACTCACAACAGGCAATGATGAGCTCTGTGTCTTCCTTGTCTGGTCTGTTACTCCCCAAAGAGAGATGCCGTGTGACAAAACTTTTCCTGGGGAGATGTAACACACATACATGCATGCACGCACTCATGCACGCCACACGCATGCTGTACACACACAAGCATGCACACACGCAAGCACGCATGCACACACCCACACAGGCACACACATCTACTCATCCTAGATAGGGAACCCACGACAGACCAAAATACAGATATCACCAAAGTCCAACTTGGTGGACCAATAAGTTTTACTGTGGTTACTTACAGGAATATGGGTGGGGGGTTACTTCAGGAGCAGAAATGACTCAAAGACAGTTACATCACCAAGGCCCATCCTGGCATGAGTAACAGTTCACAAAAGCTGGGAAGCTGGAGCACACTGCAGAACTGCAGGCAGAACAATAGATTGGAGAGTATCCTTTCTAAGTGACTCTGGTATAAACGTCTTCCAGACAGCTTGGTTTGTTTCTGCTTCTAGGCAAGTGATGTGGTTTCAGTCTTCTTCACAGCTCAATTTGTCTCAGAGTCTTCTTTGCAGCTAGATTCTACTTACTCTGGCAGGGAAGAACCTGGTGAATCTGATCAATTTCAGGAACTTCCTGAAGCTGTTTTGAGTTGTTTGCCTTCCTGCTTAAGGAGGTCCTTGCAGGATGGAATGTTTTTAATCTCAGAGGAAACTGTTACACAACACTCCAACCCTTTCTCTAGCTCTTATATTCTCTTTGTTCCCTCTTCCACAATGGTCCCTGAGCCATAAGAGGGGACCCACTTAAGGCTAAGAAATAGGCCACCATGTCACAGTAGCAGCCACTGTTCTCAGCTTTACCAGTGGTTATGAGTTGAGCCTAATAGCAACAGTGACATCCATCTATCTAGAAAAGCCATATAAATTGCTTTCCTATTCGAACCTATAACCTCCCAACTGCAGGTTTTAGCTTATAGTGCCAGGCTTGAATTCCTTCTTGTGGAAAAGGCCTTAAATCCTACTGGAAGGCTGTTGGTCTTAACCACAACAGCCAAGCCACTATTGCATAAACAGGCACATCCTGGCTAGCATGTTGGTGTTTTATCACTCAGGGTCCATAGGCAAGCAGGAATGTTGGTGACAGCTCTCCACCAGCAGCCTACAAGGCCTCCTCTAACAATACAAAGCCATCCAGAAGACTGTGAGTTTCCAGTCCATGCCCAGCTTAATTTCTCCATCTCCTGTAGTCAAAGCATGCACGTGTGTTGTCTTCAGCAATAGGATCTTACTGTTTAGTTCTGACAAACCACCAGCAGCAGCAGTATTAGCTTTTATGATTTATGGGGCCTCAGGGGCTTTCCTGGCCAACAACACACAGGAAAGGGCCTTTTCCTGGCACTGGGATTTTTATTCAGTAATCTTACGGCCTCTGAAAGTGTCCTTTTCCACCCATATAGGGTACCTTTTGGATTTTAACTTTTTCTTTTTTTAGATTTGTTTATTTTATATACATGGGTATAATATAGCTGTCTTCAGACACAACAGAAGAGGACATTAGATCCCATTACGGATGGTTGTGAGCCACCATGTGGTTGCTGGGAATTGAACTCAGGACCTCTGGGAGAGAGCAGTCAGTTCTCTTAACCACTGAACCATCTCTCCAGCCCAGATTTTAACTCTTTAGCTATTGCTTTTAAAACCCAATTTTCCTTTTAATAAACCCAGCCCTGGTAGGATATAAGATGGAAGAACCTTGGTTGTCTCTTCAATGGCTTTCTAAATCTGCAAGGCTAGTACTATGTGTATAACAAAACCTTTTCCAGAGGCTGGGCAGGACAAGGTGACACCTGAACCACCACCTAACAAAGATGACCTTGCTAAAGCACTCTGAAAGTCTGCTGTTACCTGTTCTCAGCAAGTGCCAGGTGACCCCTCAAGTTCACAACTAAAAAGATACTAAAGCCAAGCATAAGCAAGGTCTAACACAGCACAGAAAGGTTCTATCCATTGTATCAATCCTCCACAGACCAAGGTTGGGTACAAAGCATGGATAGGAGGTACTAACTTTTAGCTCCTGTAATCCTCAGCCATTCTTTCTGAGCCATTGTGTTTCCATATCCTGGAGCTCCTCCATGAAGCCTCCCTACATTTCTCCAAACCTGCCTGACTTAATCTGCTCTGATCTACCATCCAGGGCCAAAGGGACTCATGGTCTTGTTCTCCCTGCTGTACCTGCTGGCACCCTGGGTCAGACAGGCCCTAGGTTGGTACTATAGCAGTTGCCTCCCCATTTGCCACACCTAGATGTTAGGGAAGTTGCCAAGTAGACAAAATCTCCACCCCTACCATAACCTTTCTTGAACTGTAACCTCCTTAGTCTGGAGTATAATTACCCACCCCTGGACAGGCTAATCAGCTTTACTTATATTCTTCTACGTGTGTGTGTTCTGTTAACTGTTCCCCAGGCTTTAAAGCCTTCAAGGAGCTCCTTTGAAGAACCCAAATTCTGCTTCTGTTTTATCTTTTGCTTATCTCCTCTAGTTTATTCTTTTACATCATGGACAGTCTTTACATGCTGCTCTAAGTCACTGAGACCTGCCAAAGCCTTTCCTACTTTTTAAAGATCTTGCCTCACCAACAAGCTCACCAAAGCCACTAGAACTCCATGCCAGCCCGTTAACTCCTCTGTAAATGTGGTTCTATCAGACAGGCTAAACTTGATTCAAGCTGGATTCAAGCCCAAATTCTCTTACCCCTAGTTCCCACAATAGCATCTGCCCTTCCATGATCCCCAGTTCCTAACATTTATGGGGACCTGATGGCGATACACAAGTGCTCCTAACGGCTTTGATAAGCCAATCCTTCAGCGGCTGATTTCCCTCACACCCTCTCAAGTTATGCAGCCTTTGTCTTAAGGAGGGATGGACAGTTCCATGACTCAGATTTTCTGCCTCCACAGCAGTCAGACTGATCCCATCCACTCCCATGTCCCACACTCTCAATGACAGAATCTCCCCTTGCTTGTCTGAAAGTCGCCCCAGATTCCAGCAGTTCCAAGTGCTGAGTATTACCTGATCACCTTAGTTTGTACCAGACCATTGTTAAGACCTCCATTTTTATGTTGGATCACAGGTTTTCCGTCCTTTCCTACTAAAGGTCAGACCCTCAGAGTATCTTCTATTGCTTTTACCATGGTGTCTTCTTCCTCCCTCAATCTTTTCATGTATTCCAAGGTCTTGGGCCCCAGGAAGGACTTCCGAGCATGGATCTAACTTCTACTCTCTTTTCCTTCAGAGTCTTCTTGGCATCTCAGCCAGTCTTATTGACAGCGAGGCTCCCCTGAAGGTCTTCTTTGCAGCTTGGTTCTACCTACTTTGGCAAGGAGGGCCTTCTTGAATCTGGTCAGTTTCAGGGTCTTCCTGAAGCTATTTTGAGCTATTTATCTTCCTACTTAAGAAGATTCCTGCAGTATGAAATGCTTAAGTCTAGGAAGAAACTGTTAGAAAACAAGAGGTAACATTTCCCTCAGCAGTGAGGTTCACTGGAGATATGTAGATACTGTATAGGAAGCTCCAGAAGCAAAATATTGCAGACAGAATGAGAGAGAAGAAAGTAGGCAATGCGTCCAAATGACACACCAACAGACAGAGGCCAGGAAAGAGACAGCCAGAATGCAAGGCCAAAGAGGAACTTGGGTGGCCTGTAAGCAGTTAGTGAGAAATGGAACAAGCCACTTTCCCTACCAATGGCAAAGATGTACTTGTTTTTACTATTTGGTAGAGTGGCTTACCCATTCTAAAACAGCAATATACTAATTACAGCAGACAATGGGGATCAATGAGGTGGTGTGGAAACTCTAGCTTAGGAAGGAGAAACAGTACAGAAAGGGCACTGCTCTCAACATGCCCAAAACAGTGACCTTAGTTTTAATGGACACAGTTAAATCATATCATCTCAAACTTAACACAGCCCCGCACTTGGCCCAGGTGAGTAGACGTGCGTCTGACACCAAGAAAGAGGTTTATCCTTGATCACAACGATAAGGTAGAGCATTCTGTTCAAGAAAGGGCATGGTCCACGCATTTGCCTTTCTCTGCACTCATAGGTCTCTATGAATGACATCTTCTCTGTGAGGATGACTAAGCCTGAAGCTCCTGCTAAGGC
>NW_022196904.1:96365573-96370573 GCF_008632895.1 Mastomys coucha | reverse complement strand
GGGGACCAACAGATCACACCCTCAATGCTCCTCACCCCAGCTCAGAGATGCCAGTACTGCTACCAAGCCAGAAGCCTGGAGTCTTCCCTTCTCTCTGTCTCTGGTGGGCCACCAGATCTGGCAAAGTCTCCTTCCCTGCCCATCCCCAAACTCTCCCCATCCCTGCACCCGACCCAACCCTCACCCCCCACCCCGCCCCCGGCCACATCAGTACCTCCAGAAATGGCACTGCCTTCTAATTAGCCTTGCAGCCTCAAGCCTATTTTAAAACTCCTTTTGCTCTGTATGAAACAGAAAGCCAAGGCATGGAATTAGAAGTCTTCACCAGAAAAGTAAGAGGTACTCTCTCACCCATAGCTCCAGCTGTTCTCTAGAGAAAGTGGGCAGACAACATGAACCTTTCAGAAAGTAAGTTCTCAGGCCCAGAAGTCAGGCATGCCAGTCTCCTCTGGCTGGGTGTGAACCCAGGAGGTAAGACTAACCCACTGAAGACTGGCAACTGGATTTTACTCATCTCTTGTAATGTGTGCTGACATCTTCTCAGATAGAGGGGAAAAAAAAATCAAACACTTCAAGAAGTTATTCTCTAAAGTCAAACCTGCCCCTTCTGAGTCTCACAGACTCAAGAGCATCCTGGAGACAAGGTCTCTCACACCTACAGCCTACCAACTAGACTTATAAGGATAAGTTCCACTTAAAAATCTATAAATAATTCTAATCTAATTTTGTGTTTTAATTGCTTCTCTCTTGTGTTTCCTTTAAGCCCAACCTTCCCCAAACTGTGACCCTTTAATACAGTTCCTCATGATCTATTGTCTCCCAACCACAAAATTATTTCATTGACACTTTATAACTGCAATTTTACTACTGTTATAAATAGTAATGTAAATATCTGATATTCGACCCCTGTGAAAGTGGGTAATTTAATCCCCAATGGGTCATGACCCATAGGTTGAGAACTCCTGCTTTAGACACTGTAAATGTAGTCATACATTCTCAATGACAATGCTTACAACATACTATACCATTTTCCTTCTAAACTATGCCACAACTATATCCCTTTTTCCTCTCTCCCTTCTCCCCCTCCTCTGTGTGTATGGGGGAGGGGTTGTCTCCGGGGATATGTGGATTGGGGAGGTGTGCATACTTAATTTATGCACATGTCTATGCAGGTAAGGCCACCATCCGGCAGCCAACATGCATTTCCAATGGCCCAAGGACTTTAGGTGCTTCCCACTTTCACTCTCCACCTTATTTTTTGAGACATGATTTGTTCCTGAACCTGAAATTTGCCATTATGGAGGACTATTCCAGCCAGCCACTGAGCTCTCAGAATCCCTCTATTCCTGTCCACCAGTTCTCTGGGGTTAAGTCATGAATAGCCATACCTAGCTTCAACGCAGTACAGCAGATCTGAACTCGGGTCCTCTGGCTTCCACAGAGAGCATTTTTACCCACCAAGCCCCTCCCCAGCCTTCTTCCTTTTTAAAACTGTTCTTGCTATGTTTTAACACAATCTAAGAATACAATCATCAATATGCTTTTTTTCTTTTACTTCATGGCTCTCAGACACCTTATTAAAAAAATGTTATTCTATTTTTAGTGATAACACTAAAATTAGGCATGACAATCTGCTGAATGTTTTATTGTTTATGAAGTTTGATACCTCAAGTAATAGCATCTTTTCTTCTAAATTTCCAACCAATAATGCTTCTAAGATCCACAAGCTCCAATCCTTTCTACATCCCTGTCTCAGCCAGAGAACACTTCAGAAAATAAGTATTTGTTTGCTTAGTTTTGTTTTTTTGTTGTTGTTTTGTTTTTTGTTTTTTGTTTTTTTTTTTTACCACAATGACACCTTCAGATTAGGGGAACAAAGTCAAAGGAAGGAGGTTGAGGCAGGACAGAAAGACAGAGAAACTTAATGAACATGGAAAGGTTAAAAACCCTATCATGCTGGAACTGTTTGGTCAGAGAGTTCAACAAGCTGAAATCGCCTACAGAGACAGTGTATCTCTTCCTACTAAAGACATCTGAAATAAAGAAGTTAAAAGCAGCCAACTATGCTCACACGGGGTCTTGTGTTTAACTACTAGCATTCTTCTCTCTTCCTTGAAGTTAAACAACACACCCAGTAGAAGCCACCTTAAATCTCATTTACAAACAACAACAAAAAAAATCTTTAAGAGAAATAAGTAAATCTGATCCTAGATTTAATTTTTAAACTTTGCTTAGTCTACAGCCCTCCATATAGCACATCCCTCAAACTAGATAACTCAGAAAGCCACAGAATCAGGCATAGAACCAGTTTAAAGACAGCCAGATGGTGGTGGTGCACCACTATAATTTCACTACTCACTGGGGAGGGACAGGCAGACCTCTGTGAGTTTGAGTTCGAGGCCAGCCTGATCTATAAAGAGAATTCCAGGGCTATTACACAATGAAAGCCTGTCTTGGGGAAACCAAAAACTGAATGAATGAATGAATGAATGAATGAATGAATGAATGAATGGATGAATGAATGAACGAACGAATGAACAAAGACACTTAAAGACACATGCGAGCAGGACCCATGACTTAGGGGTGCATATTTTGTTACTCATTTCTCCTGCTCTCTAAATACTTATGCGTAAGTCTAAAGCTTGTGCTATCACATCTCTACATCAGAAACTGCTTCACTCTTGCTCATCCTGTGGCCTAGGCAAGGGTCTGCTTTCTGTGAGCAAAGACCCTAAGGGGTGGGGCAGCTCTCCTCAGACCACTGGGCTGTATCTCCGCACAGAGGGTGACTGGGTCTTCCCTTCTTTCATGCCCCGCTGGTGGATTACATAGTCTAGGAGCATCCCTTCCTTCTACCATGCCTCCAACCGCCTGAGCTGTGTGCCCTGGTCAAAGTACTGCCTTCAAAATGACGACACTGTCCTTCCCAAATGATCTCTCCATCTCCAGTCCCATCTTCTACTTACCACCACCCAAATGCCCCCATAGCTGCCAGGTGGATGTGTCTCTAGAGTTTTTATAGTGTTTCATAGCTTCCAGTCATGCAGGATGTGAAGGAAGGCCTGGGCATCTACAGACCCATGGATCATGCACTGATCAGACCACATTTGCAGCCCAGTTCTTCCTTTAGCAGCTTTGTCTTTGATAATCCTTTAACATCAGTGAGCCTCATTTTTGCTATTTAGAAGATGCAGGGGTCATTTTCGGGTGGCTCACAGGAATTCAAACCTGTGCTTGGAAGTTCACAGCCACAGCAGTTTTCTCCTGGTCACATTTGGCTCCTGCCCTGAGCAACGACCAAGCCAAAGACCCCAGCCCCTTTCCTGCTCTCAGAGGCTCTCTCAGTATGGAATGTTTAAGACCCTCATTCCCTCTCCTCTTCAAACATCCACTCTTCCTCTCCAGGGCCCCTCTCTTACCCCCCATTCCATACCACCACAGACTTCTCCAGGGTATTTGCCACATTATATGTGGACTTTTGGGGCTTTCGGTCTCTTGCCCTAAAGGGCCAGGCCATGTTTCTGACCTTGGATCTCAGCTCACATGGCTGAGGGAGTAAATAGACCAGATGCTGCAGGAAGTAGCCTGAGGCTAACAGGAAAAAAAATTCCTTCCATTTTATGAGCCTGTGCAACAAGTTATCTGCTCCCACACCATAATGATGGGGCAGACATAGGACAGATATTTCCATGCCTAAAGGGAAAAACAGAATGAAGAAGAGGGTCACAACTGCCATGGAGAGACTCTGAAGAGTGGCAGACCAAGTTACCCCTGCCTTCTGCCTGAGTCAGGATCCCTAAGACCATGCCAAGTCCTAAAAAGCCTGAGGTCACCTATTCTATAGGGTAAAATCCGGACTGTGGAGAGCAGCACAGTCCGGCTCCCTGGCCTGAGATAGTGCCCCGAGCTACAAACTGTGTCATAACCCAAGGACAGAGCCACAGGCATTAGGTTCCCTGAAGAGAACACAGCATTCTCTTGTGACATTGTCACAAGAGGAGTCAAGGCAGGACAGAGGTATGAAGCCGGGAAAGATGTTGTCTTTGGTGGATGCTATCTGGGTATAGTAAGAATGAAGAGAGGGGCTTTCTTTCTTCAGTGACAGCAACACCTCAGGGAATCTAAGAAAAGCTGAGGAGGAGGAAATAAAAGAATGCTACTCAAAGTAAAGAAGCTTGCAGCACTTGGCCAGACCCAATCACACCCTCAGTAAGTCCTCTCAACAAGCACTCGGCCTTTACAGCGTCCAAAACAGTTTTGTTGTTTCTCTCACACAAGGCTTGGAGTTCCAGTGCAGCGTTGCTCCAGTGAGCATCTTTTCCTGTTGTGCCAGGTTAGCAGGCAGTATAGACTGGACATTCCCAGCCAGTCCTTAATGGGTGAGTTCCAAGCCATGCAAGCCAGCTCTAGGGAGCATGCTGAAAGGATTCCTTTGGCTTTCTGGAAGCTCCATTTAAAAGCCAGCCCAGCTCCCATCATATGTCCTTGCCACCCCACTAGCAGTCTTCTCTGGCACACCCTAACCCAGATGCTTCCACTTAGCACATACCCAAATACTCAAGCCCTTCTCACCAAACCACAGTGCTTTAAACCATAATCCAACACCATGTAACAACAGCAGGGCAGTCACACAGCTTAGCACCCTCCTCTGCAGGGGACAAAGAGCATCCCAGAGCACTGTGACTTTATCTCCAAGTGCCACAAACTACTTGTGGTGTTGCTGTTCCTCAGTAAGGGGAACAGGACTGACATCTCCCTCCCCATTAAAATGAAAACTACTTAGGAGAGACACTACACAGTAGAATTGAGAAGGAGGAGGACAATCCAGCCAGGAGGAAGCCAGTGAGTGGAGGTCTTATATCCAGACAGCGCATCTGACTCTAGATGGAGGAGCATTAAGAAGGGTGTGACAGAGCCAGGTGGGGTGGCACACACCTTTAATCCCAGCACTTGGGAGGCACAGGCAGGCGGATTTCTGAGTTTGAAGCCAGCCTGGTCTA
>NW_022196904.1:96349931-96365563 GCF_008632895.1 Mastomys coucha | reverse complement strand
CCCTTCATTTGGTTATTTAATATCCCCAGAAATGGCATCTTCACCTTCCTCTGACCATTCACACCCAAGTCAGCTCCTGGCATTCTACTTAGCAACCAACCTGGTCATGTCTAACTCAAAGGATAATTGTAGTAAAGAGACTACAGACACTAGTGACCAAAGTCACAATCCTTACCCTTGTACCTTATGACAGGTTGCTTGGGCAAATCGAGGAACAGACTATCCGGGCACTGTGCCAAGGAGAAAGATTCAGGGTGGGAGTGGGAAGAGAGACCCCACCCTATACCTCTGACCTTGGGGGCCAAGCAGCATGTGGGCAGTAGAACACCACAGCCTTCCTTTCAACTGTCCCTTAGTCATACCGCAGGACAAGCTGATCTGTCTCCACACAGAGGGAGGGGCCACTGCAGCCACTTAGAGCACTTTGGAAGGAGGGTCCCTCCTCCTTTCAGAGAGCCTCAGAAAATGAGAGAGAGGTAAATGAAATTGTGATGGCTGAGATGAAGAGGCCAGGAACAACTCCAAACTGCAGCCCTTCCCCAGCCTGGTCCCCAGCCTGGTGTCCCCCCACAACCCCCCTACACACACACACACACACACACACACACACACACACACACACACACACTCCCAGTGCTTTTCACAATGCATCACAATGACTTCCTACCAGGGCAATTTCCACCTGCCTGTAAACACTGCCTTCTGGGAGTTCACAGTAGGTTTCCTGCCTCCTAGAAGTGAATAGACTTTGTCTGCATTATCTCATTAGTGAGGGATACATTACAATTACAATTATCAGCTCTGTTTTGCAAAGTCTGTGACCAGAGACCAGAGAAAATGTGACTACTGTGGAAGCTGAGGCCAGCTAGAGAACAGTCTCACCTCCACTCACCCTCTGAACTTGTCATCCAGGCAACGGCTTCTATGAAAGGAGCACTTGGAGGCCACGGAGACTTCCCACTAATTGTGTGGGAGGATGCAAAAAGTAAGAGAAAGCACCAAAACCGGAGAGGGAGCAGTCTACAGTAGTATTAAAAAGCTTTAGCTGGAGTTAGACTGCCTGGGTGAAAACCTCAACTTAGACACTGTCTGCTGGGACCCCTGACTCTGAAGCCAGGAGAGCATCTTCATGCCACTGTGTCTTTTGTATGCTGTCTCCTCCACCTAAAGACCCCTTTTGACAGTCTATAAAACACTAAAAATTATTATTTTTTCAATATTCAAACTGTTCTGTGCTCTCCATAACAGCATCCAAATCATCTCTGCCGAGACCCACAACAGGCTCTCTCAGCTGCACTTATTGTCTCATGTTGCCAAGGAAAGAGCCAATGGAAGAAGACTGGCTTCTTCTCCTGTATGGCAAAGTATCTGACAGGTGAGTATGAGAGAAGGAACAGAGCATGTACAGCTCTGGCCTGTCCTTCCCCTATCCCTAGAGATAGCTTAATGAGGGTGGTGGCCTATCTCTAGAGGAGACTACATTTATATATGCACATACTAGAATGTTAATTCTGTTTTGTTTTGTTTTGTTGAGACAGGTCTTCTCTGTGTAACCCTGGCTGTCCTAGGAACTCACTCTGTAGACCAGGCTGGCCTCAAACTCAGAAATCCACCTGCCTCTGCCTCTCAAGTGGGATTAAAGGCATGTGCTACCACTGCCCAGCAGGCATGTTAATTCTACAGAGGAATGCATAAGAACCCTATGGCCACATTCTATAAAGAACTCCATCAGCTATAAAACTGATAGTTTAGTCTGCCTCTAGCTCCTGGTCACCCATGTAGCACTGGTGACCAATACAACATCTTCAAGGGTAGAAAGAAGTTCTCTCAGTAGCTACCAAGTGGCTCACAGCCAAGGATGACGTACCTACTTTCCCCATGGGCTCCATCTGGAAGCTTGGCTCCTCAGAAACCTGGAGTTGATACTGTAATTCATTTTCCCAGATAGGGCAATGCAAAAGAGGTGGTCTGGGAGGGAAAGGCATCTGGGTTGTGGTGGATGGACAATGCCTGCCAAAGTGGATTATCTCTCAGTGTCTGGAGTTTGGATAAGCTTTGTCGGGTCTGTCAATGTGAATCAGGTCTTCACCACCATGAACATTCCAGTGGACACTGAGGGTGTCTTACCCTAAAAACGTCCCCCCTAGAGTGCTCACCTCTCCATTCTTTCTCCCACTGGCCACGGAGATAGACAAACCTGTACTCCACCGACAGGCCTCTGAGGGTTATGTATCTCCTCAGGCTTAGAACTCATCCTTCAAAAGAATCACGCTTCTTGCTGTAGCAAGTACGCATATTTACAAATACACACATATTCAGGGAAGAACACGTGGATATGATGACATTATACTGATCCCAAGAAAAGCTTCAAATGCAACTTCAAAATGAATACTTCTCCCAAAGGTCCATCTCAAAACCCATCATCCCTAAGGAATAACACCTGCAAGGGGTTGTTGCAGCCAGGTGATGATGGGTGGGCAGATCTGGTAGTCCATTCCTTCAATTCTGTGGATGCTAGAGTTGTTTTATATTAAATAATAAACCATTCAGATTGAGTCTACTGGGGCTGGAGAGATAGCTCAGTGGTTAAGAGCACTGACTGCTCTTCCGGAGATCCTGAGTTCAAATCCCAGCAACTACATGGTGGCTCACAACCATCCATAACAAGACCTGATTCTCTTGTCTGAAGACAGCTACAATGTACTTACATATAATAAATAAAATAAATATTAAAAAAAATGACTGAGTCTGCCATTTAAGGCTCTGAGCTTTTGTAGGAGTTGGGGTGTGAGGTCAGTCTGTAGGATTCTCTATCTTCTCTTGCAGAAGGCAGATCTGTGTCTGAATTCCTAATGACTCAGATGGGCTCTAACAGTGCCATTCAGACTGCCCTGAATCAGTTCTAGCATCCAACCCAGGCCTCCCTCCCCTTATCATCTCTCAGACAGGTTGTCAAAGCTGCCTTCTCTGGACTTCTGGATCCATCCTTTCCAGGGCAGTAGGACATGGTCCATGGAGCTGCTCCTTAACCTTCCACAGCTGCACCCCTCCCCCGACTATTTGCCATTTTTTTTAAAGCCCCATTTTGTAGCACAGCAAAGGTCCTGTATCTTCCAGGTGCCCTGTCACCAAGCTGTGAGTCCCAACACACCAGAATACCCCAGAATGGCATAAATGTTTGCTTGCCACTGGGCATGGAGCTCTATTGGTAGAGTGCTTGCCTGGTGTGCACTCAAACTAGTGTGAACCTCAATTCATTGATTCAATTCCCAGCACCATTTAAACAAGGAATGGTGGTATATGACTGTAATCCTAGAATTTGGGAGTATCAGAAGTTCAAGGTCATCCACTGCTATACAGTGAGTTTAGAGCCAGTATGGGATACATGAGATGCTGTTTTGTTTGTTTGTTGTAAAGAAAAAAATTGGCCATTCGCAGAAAGCCTCTCCTCTCTCCTTATTTAGTTCAAATGCTTTCTCCATCTGTATTTCAAGAGCTCACCTAAGGCCTTATACACATGCACCAGGAGGCCTTCCTAACACACCTGGTCCTGGTTCCCAGGGATGCTGGATGCCTCAAGTCCTTGCTCCTGCCCCACTGGGAACCCACATTACTCATCAGAGCTGTTAACACTGCTTTTGAGAATGACAGTAATTTATGTCTTGATGGATCTGTCTGCAGTTCTAAATTTCGTGACTTAGAGTGAGGATTATATTCCATTCATCTTTCTTTTTTTGGTAGCACAGTGAAGAGATGACACAGATGGACACTCAGTAAACATCTGTGTATCTTAGAGACAGAAAGCAGTGTTTTGTCTGCATTCTGAAATAAGGGCTGGGGCCCTGACCACAATGGCCTCTCCCACCTAGCTTTCTCCCTTCTGCCTGACTTTAGTTAGTTAAGGTTATGCTACTACCCATTGAGGGGAACCTGGCTATGCTTGGATCTGGCATGAGTGAACAACAGGCAAATGATAGATGCAGCTGTATTCCTAAAGGACCGACAGGAGCAGAGATTGCGGGAGATAATAAAGCCAGGCTTTTCTCCTCATTCCATTAGCTTAGAATGTGAAACAGCAAGAAAAAGGGAGAAAAAGAAAAAACCGGTCTGAAAAAACTGGCATGCTCTCTTTATTATCTAGGATAGTCAGGGCCTTGTGTATAACTACCAGCTACATCAGCTACCTTCTACAAGTCCCTCTGCACATGGGGGTTTGAAGCCCCAGAATTTGACATACACAAAGCACATACGAATTAAACCACTCAAAATTTAATTTTTCCTTGACCATTTATCTTAACATTTGTTGAACAACTTAATTCTGACTCAAAGGGGTGCTCTGTGGTGTGTGCTGTGTGACAGGTGCTGTGTGGCATGTGTTTACAGATCTAGAAACTAGAAAGACAGAGACATAAAGATCACCTGAATGCAGGAGTCTATGGCCACATTGAGCACATAACAAGACCCTGTTTTTAAAAAGATGCATAAAGTAATGTTGCTGTCAGCTTTGGTCAGAAAAGCTTCTTTTTGCAGTGGGCAGGACTAACTGCAAATTCATATCTGGTCAAAATGATGAGAACAGTGACTTTTAAATGCTCATGGTACATCTCTATTATCCTGTCCAAGGCTCAGGGAACAATGCAGAAGTAGGCTTAGAAAACTAGGTGGCACAAGCCTTTAATCCCACCACTCAGGAGGCTGAGGCAAGAGGGTCTCATAAGTTCAAAGCTGGCCTGGTCTACAAAGCCAGTTCCAGGATAGGCAAGGCTACACAGAGAGACCCTGTCTCAAATATAAGAGGAAGGAATGGGATACGTAGAATGCTGTCTTCCAGACATTACGTGGCCCTTGCACTGTTGGACTCACAGCAGTGGTGACCACCTGCACAAGCTTGGCCCTAGCCTCATCCTATCATAAAGGGGGAAGAGAGATTCATGACACACAGCCACACTCACCTGAGGACTTGCCAGTAGTTAATGGTTACTATGGCAGAGAGGCTCACAAGGCCTCACCCTTCCCTAGGGATCTACAGGAAGCTAATGATTGCTGGGAGAAGGCAGAGACTTTTCTTCAGTGGTGTATAGCCAATGACAAGATGTCCAGCTCCCATAATTAGCCATGCTCCTGTAACCTTCAATCTCAACGAAACTCATAAGGTCACCAAAGAGGAAAAAGATATAATAAAAGGGTATAGAAATGCTTTTTCTGGAAATGTTCCAAAAAATACCTTTACAAATCAAACTTTCTTCCAAGCTGAAATCAAGTTAGTAAATGTGCTTTGAAAGTATTTATAACTATATTCTCATTTTGCAGACATACTGTGGACTCAGCTTGTCCAGAATTAACCTTAAGAAAAGCAATGTAATCAATCTTACTAGGTTTTAGATTACCAGTGTAATCAACTCCTCCAAGCTAAGTTGAATAGCTTTGATCTGATGCTATGTTCTCTACATGACCCATTCATGCCCTTGATTCAGAACAGTGTGCATGTGGCAACTAGACCTAGGAATATTCACTAGAAGCAGTAAGGCATTGAAAACAATGCCTCCCCTACAATTTTCTGGCATAGATTGATAACATCTGACTGTGACTGTGTGCCCTTATGAGTCAACAGAGTCATTTAAACAATATCTTCCTTTATAAGAATCCTGTAAAGTATTGATTAAAACAAAAGCTTATCATTCCTTCTAGAGACCACAGTTGCTTCACAGTTCAATACAGCAGACAGCCCTTGTTCAGAGATCAGAACTCTTCAGAACAATTCAGGCTCAGGCTCCATCTTGGGTAAAAGACACCAAGGTTAGCTTCTTTTCTTTTATTCAGCTCTGCCTGAGAGGAAGACTAGATGAGGGGAAGGTCAATGGGAGCAGAACAGAGGACAACACAGAGTAACAGATGAGTAAATCAAAATACATTACATACATATATGAAAATGTCATAATGAAATACATTATGTATAACTAATACATGCTAATAAAAAAATAAGCATCAGAAGACCAAACACTACCCTTCCAAATTCAGCCTGCAATCCTCTTGCTTCTGTCAGAGGAAAAGAGGGCTTCCCTGCCACTGGCCTGGGCTTCCTAGGAGCCATGAAGATACTGCAGGGCTACTGCCTGACAGTCCCAACGGCATGTGAGCACTCCTAGGTCAGTCAAGCTTCTGCTCCTTCAGGGCTTCGTCTCTCTTGTTTGTCAGGAAGAGCAGTAAATGACTCTCTGTCCTTCACCATGACACTGATGCTTATTTGCTGAGGATTCTAAAAACACCCTGTTATGACCTGAACTGTGTCTCCAAATTTTTCATATTGTAGTCCTAACCTCCATGTCACTGTATGTGGAGTATGACTGTATTTGGAAATAAGACCATGAAAGAGATAATTATATCATGGTGAGATCCAATCAGATAAAACAGAAGTTCTCAGAAAAGGCTAAAATGGTATAAAAGAAAGAGCATGTGAATGAAGGCCCACCTGCAGACAATTACCCAGAACCCACAAGAACCAACTTTGCCAACAATGTGCTCTCAAACTTTTAGCATCCAAAATTCTGAGAACATAAACTATCATTTGAAGCCTCTGATGTCCAATACTTAGTTCTGGCAGCCAGAGCAAACTCAAAAACACTCTCCTTTGATCTTGGATACATAGTGTGGTTGATTGAATAGGTTTAGCCCCAATGGACTCATGTACTTGAATGCTTGGCCATGGGGAGTGGCACTATTAGGAGGTATGGCCTTATTAGAGAAAGTGTAGCCTTGTTGGAGAAAGTGTATCACTGTGTAGTTGGGCTTTGAGATCTCCTATGCTCAGGCACTCAGTATAGAAGAGAATCTCTTTCCACTGCCTGCCCTTTCAGCTGCCTGCCTGCAGATCAAGACATGGAACTCTCAGCTCCTCTAGCACCATGTCTGCCTGCATGCTGTCATGCAGTGATAATGAACCAAACTTCTGAAATTTTAAACCTGCACTAATTAAATGTCTTCCTTTATAAGAGTTACGTAACTTTAATTTTTTTAAAGCGTACTTTTAATGATGGTTCTTAAATGCTTTAACTTCCCTTCTAACCCATCACCCACCAGAGGTAATAGAAAAACAAGGATATGGGAGAAGTGAACCTGGTTCAGAAATTGGTTTTTGGAGCAAATTTCATCTGCATTGTCAGGAAACCAGTAGTTCAGTTCACAGGTCGGTAGTGGCAGCTCAATGCACTCACAGATACTTCAAGGTATATTAGCAGTCCAGTTCGGTAGAGTCAGGACGGCAGCACAAGTCAGCTGTGGCGCACAACCTAGCAGACACAGCCAGGCCTCAGCCAAATCGGCAGCAGGAGTCAGCAGGTGAGGCCAGGACCAAAAGGAACACCAGGAGAAGTTCTCAGCTGTGCCTCTCTCAACTAAGATCAGTGAAGCTAGCTAGCTCTACAAGCAAGCCCCTCTCACAGGCTGTTGAGTCCTATTTATATTCCCTTCAACATCAGGTGTCCTCCCACTGGTCTTGACTCAGAACATGCATCTGCATCAGCTGACATCACTCTACCAATCAGCCCTAGTCCTCGGAAGTGGCAAGTAGCTGCTAGCACACCACCAGAAATTTTTTGGTATGTTTCTCTCTATGGAGTCATGACAAATGAAGCTCAACTACTCAATGTATGGTGGACCAATGCATGTGTGTTGTTAGCCAAGAATCCTTTCATCATTCGTCCTTTCATGTGCTTGCTTTAGCAAAACATCTGCTACAGTGAAATGTTCCTACATGTGTGTTTTAGCAAAACATCATCTAATACAACTGACTCTCCAAAGAATCCATAAGTTTCTACTTCAGAGTTGCCTCGGTCATGTTGTCCCTTCACAGCAATGAAATCCTAACCAAGACAACACAGTCAGGAAAGCCCATGTGAAGAAGGCTATACAGCCTCCCTGCAGCTGGTGACTCTATCATCCTAAGCCAAGGTGTTCCCCCCCGCCTCAGCTCAAGGGAGAGCTCTGATTCACACTCACCCGTTAAATATCCAAGTACAGGCATTTCTTAACATGTGCCTATCTATATTATTTGAAAGTCAGCTCTAGGGTAAATTGTACCTAGGGACCAAAACCATGATGTGAAGACAGATCAGGTTGCATCAAGGAGGAAACCATTAGACCTACAGAAATAGCAGCTATTAACCAACTAAGAGCCCTGGGCCCAACCCTCTTCAAAGCAATGCAACAGCTCCTGCAGATGAAACGGGCAGGGAGGGTTGGAGCAGGGACTGTCCCCTAGCCTTAGCGGGGGGCCAGTCACAAGATACTTGTCACTTAGATCACTTTCCTGCCTGAGGGTAATTTAGGGACTTTCCCACAAATAGGGAGCCAGGAATCCCCTTCGTGTCCATGTGCTGCTGCAGACCAAAGGAAGGCTGTGCTAGTCAGGTTTCTACTGCTATGATAGACACCACAACCAAAAGCAACTTGGAGGCTGACTCCATCACAGAGGAAAAGCAAGGCAGGAACCTGGAGGGATGAATAGAAGCAGAGCCCATGGAGGAATGCTGCTCACTGGCTTGCTCCCATGGTTTGCTCAGCTACCTTTCTGCCTAAGAATGGCACTGCCTACAGTGGACCAGGTCCTTCTACATTAATTAACAACTAAGACTCAAAGACCAAACTGATAAGAGGCAATTCCTCAGCCAAGGTTCCCTCTTCCCACATAAGTCTAGTTGATGGAGAGTTGATAAAACTAACCAACACGAGTCTGCAGGAGCAAGACGCTGCATGGTTATCCCCTCTCCTGTGGGCCCACATAGTCTCATTCTTCACAGGGAAATAAAAACGTTTTCAACCTCCATTTTTCTTTCCCTCCTCTCTCATGTGGCAGGGCTTTTTGGTCCAGCGGGGACACACAAACTCTTCCTCAGAGTCAAAGGAAGATTTAAAAGGTACTGAGGTCGCTATGATTTGATTCAAAAGGGCCACAGTGAAGACAAACAAATTCCAGGTTCCCATAAACCACTCCACCTGATGCACAGCCTTTGGAAATTCCTTAATTACTAGGTAAAGTTGGGCTTGCCCTCCCCCAGAGTAAGAGAGAGACAGGGTGCAGCACCAGGAGCCCAACTCTGACTTGTCTGATATATTGGACAGGTAGCTTATAAATGACGCAGATTTATATCTAATGGTCTGAAGATGGGGAGTCCAAGACAAGGAAGATTTGGTGCCTAGTAAAGGCCTATTTTCTGTTTCAGAGTCCTTTCTCAGGTCTTTTTAATAGGGACTAGTCCTAGTCATGAGGGCTCAACTCCAACATCTTTTCACCTCTTAGAGCCCTACCTTATACTATTACCTCAAGGGTTAGGATTTCAAAAACTTAATGTGGATGAGGGGAACATATTCAGGTTCCCCTCAATTTCAGCAAAATTGGATGGATAAGTAATTAAATGCTGGTTCTGCTCAGTTTTGTTTGGTTCTTACTGTAAGTAATATACATTAACCTCTCAGATTATTGTATACTGGGGCTACTATTATACCTACTTCACACAAGACTGGACAGTGTGATAAGAAAAAGGACAGAATAAACCACTCAGACTCCGTGCCTAGCCCAGTAAATCTGCAACGCCCTGTCTCACCCGACTCAGGGAACACATCAGAGAGTCAAGGTCTATCCTGACTCCCACTACGAAGTGGCCAAATACCTCCAGGCCAATCCCAACATAAGTCGACACTGAGGGAACCAGAGCTCAAACACAGTACATGTGTTCTGAATGTTCTGGGTCTCTCTAGCAGAACCTGACAGAAAACCAGCCAACACCATGGCCTTCCTGAGCTGAAAGTCTCATATGGATCACATGTCCACTCCTACAGTCCTGGGCTCTTTGCTCAGCCATTCACCCAGAGACTTGACAGCTAACTCTGCTCAGGGAAAGTAAGCAGGCCAAGTTTATGATGCTCAGGGGCCACCTGGGGAAATGATCTGGGAGGTACCCATCAATGGAAGCAAAAGCAGAAGCTGGGCTCTGTGGATTTATGTGGGGAAATGACCAACTCTGATCACATTCACAGCTAGCATTAAACTTGAAGCAGCAGGACCTCTGCCCTTCCCTCTGATATCAAGACTGCCTGTATCAAGTCCAGTGATGACTTTGAGGGAAGACAGCCAAGTGGAACCAATATCCTAGAGAAGCCTCAACATGTTCTTAATAGACGCCAGACTCTGAGGGAGACATCAGAACCAAAGCAGGAATCAGTCCAGGTTTGGGAATCACACATAACGGTGATGTAACAGCATATCTTTCTCACGTACCTTAAAGGTCTCTCTTCACCAACACCATTCCTCATTCAATTGTCACTTTATCTAAAACTGTCTTTCAAATGTAGGTGGCCTGACCCTTGTGTGTTGGACAATTTTAAAGTGCTCCAATTTGGAAGGCGGGACATGGAAAGAGAAACTCTCCCCAAGACACAGCCTATTAACATGAAATCACAAGACATTGTAGCCTAGATACTCCCAAATCTTCTTGATACGAAGAGTCACTGTTTTTACAGCCTCTGCAGCTAATCTCAGATTTTCTGAGCTGATAGATAGTTTTCCCAGGCTCACAGAGAAGACAGAACAAAGAATGGCCTCTAGGACTAGGGCTGGGTCCTGAGCTGCAGGAGGCACATCAAGCCTGATAGAAGATGGAGACCAGGGTAGACCTACTTAGTGATAATGACCAGCTGGTTCTCTAACAAACAGAATCAGAGAGATCCCTGACTTGAACAGACAGCTCCCATCAGCACCCACCTATTCAGAGCTTGAACATGCATGGGAACAATGTTGCCCTTTCATTCAGGGATCCTAGTGCCCACTCCAAACCTCTGCTTGGGCAAGCTCTGAGCAAGTGCTTTACCACACTGTATCAGCCACGCTTCTCCGCCCCCACAGCTTCACCTGGGTTACTGCCCAGGTTGCCCTGACTCTCATCCCTTACTATGCCCTTCCAGCCCGCTCTTGCTAAATATCCCAAGATCCTAAAATGATGGAGCTGTTGCAACTGACGTGACTAATGATGAAGTTAGCTATAATGCTTAGCTAAAGCTAAGACGCCTTTTGTATTCACTGAGACAGAGTCATCACGCCCTACTTTAACATATTTTCTTGAATGAAGGAAGCTAGAGGAATTTAGCTAAGAATTCAGAAATTACCTATAGTAGTAAGGGATTAATAGTTTCTCTGATAGCTTTAAAAAAACAGCAGTGTAGGGACTGGAGAGATGGCTCAGCAGTTAAGAGTACCTGCTACTCTTGCATATACCTGGGTTTGGCTCCCAGTACCTACATGGTAGCTCATAGCCCTCCATCCCCACCCCTAATAACTCTAGTTCCAGGAGATGTGAAGCCCTCTCCTGGGCTCAGAAGGCACGAGGCAGGCACACATGTGGTATACATACATACATACATACATACATGCAAGCACTTATCCATATACAAGTATGTGCGCACACATAGACAGACAAACACATTTTTTTAAAAAAAAAAAAAAAAAAAAAAAAAAAAAAGAAAAGAACAGCAGTGTAACCAGAACTACAGTCTGCTTTATGACAATCTAGCCACATCCACCAAGTTCCTCCTCCGAAGATTAACACGGTCAGGCAATGCTGACTTGACAATCTTCCTGCGCTGTCATCATTAAGGAAAAAAGGATCTTCAGTATAATTGACTGCTTACTCTGGACCCTAAATGTGGTGGCAGGGTAGAAACGACATGCATTTAGAGTCAGGATGATCAAGCAGAAATGTGATGCCAGTCACTCACCAGTTAAGACACCTTGGGAAAGCCACATGTCCTGTCAGAGTCAGTTTCCTGCAGCCCTCAAGCTTAAGAGACAGCCAGTGAAGTTTAAGGAAGCGCAAATCCTGCACTCAGTGCCTCAGGCATGGTGGGTCCTTAGTAAATGATCATGCTCCACTCTGGTGCTCTACCTACCCTTGTTGACTCTTTGGCCAACCTAACCACTGGCTGTTTTCTACACACTTAAATACCAGCTCTTAAATCCCACTCAGTCAGGGGACATGACCCCCTCAGCTAGAGCTCCCACTCTGCCTACAGAGAATGGTATGAAAATTAATGAGTGACTGAATGAAATAAGGTGGCTAGAGGACCTAGGAATTATAGTCTACCTCTGCTCCTGAAAACGTTTCCCTAGACCTGGTAGATTAGTTCCTACTCTGAGCCATGCTCCCTCCTGGGCATCCACATTCCTTAACCGCAGCACTCCCCATCACACCACACAGCACACCCCACCCAAAGCCTCAGCCTACTTGTATAAGGCGCTGGTGGCCATAGCCCTTCCCTGCCTGCTCCTGGGGATGAAACCACACTGTGGCCTAGGCTGCATTAAGTCAGATTTCTCAGTGCGGTTACTAGGGCTCTTCTACACCCAGCATTACCCTGGAGTCCAGGGTCTTGGGTCATATTGTCCTTTTTCCTTCTACACCTATTATATACTTGATTGGATGCTGGGAAACTAACGGCTCAGACCAAATGCTGTGGTTCTCCAAGTCATAGGACATCATGGTTTCACACTCTTCACAGGAAGCCTGCCTCTGTGTCTGGAAGAGCATTCAGAACCTAGTCATGGCAAGGCCAAGGATGGTATTAGCAAAGATCATACATGATACTTATTTCTTGGGGATTCTGGCTGCAAAGCATCAGCCCACAAGGCATTTCTCAGAGGCTTTCCGCTCTCCTGATCCATTAGCCTGTGACTTGAAGACTCACCTTTTCTACTCTCCTGCCTTTACTGGATCCTGTCTATATTCCCTGCTGGCAGTCTTTGCTCAGACCCATTAGGTTTCCCACCCCAGTAAGTTCACCCCCAAACTCCCACCCACTCCACAATCCCAGATTCTTTGTTCAACTTGTAATATGAGACAGAGTCTCCCTCTGCAGCCCAAGAGGACTCCAAACTCACAGTGATCCTCCTGCCTCAGCCTCCCAAGTGCTGGGATTACAGGCACAAGCCATCAAACCCAGATAGATTCTTTGTTCCATTTTTTAGCCTTGGAGGGTTTCCTCCTTATTTCTTGAACTCAGTTTTCTCAATTCTGCCTCCTGTGCTCTTTGTGTGTGTGTGTGTGTGTGTGTGCGTGCGCGCATGCTGTTGTTGTTGTTGTTTTCCTTTTGGAGACAGGGTTTTCCTGCACAGTCCTGGTTGTCCTAGAACTAGAAGCTCTGTAGACCAGGCTGGCTTCAAACTCACAGTGATCCTCCTGCCTCTACCTCCTGAGTGCTGGCATTAAAGGCATGAGGCACCACCCAGTTTGCCTCCCGTTCTCTTAACTCAAGGCATTTAACTGACCAAGGATCCCTGTATTGTTTCTTCCCTCACTCCAAAGCCTCCGGGTGTCCAGTGGATAGATGCAAGTCTGGGCAAAACATGGTAGTTGCCTTATTCACCTTCATCCCTATGCCTTCCTGTCTCGTCTCAGGCCTTGCATGACAAGAGCACTAATTTTGCAACATTTAGGGGTCCCTCCTTCAGTTTGTCTCCATGTGACAAGTTTAGTAAATTCAAAGAAAGCTCCTCTCTATCTCCAGTAATGAAGCCAAGCTAAGACAATTTACATGACATGTTTATTTTCTTCTAGATCATAAACACACACGAGTCTAGATTGATTCTGGGAGCCCAGGGACAGGACTTCGTCCTGACCCTGCCATGACTAACTCACTGAGCTGGGTGCTATGTGCTCTCCTTGTCGGAATGCTGATGAGCAGCCATCTGAGACTGACCTGCCACAGCCTCCACTGTCACTCTCCCCCTGGACTTTCTGCCCCCCTGCACCATGACTGGCCTTTCTCCGGCACACCTGCCACTTCACTCTTGAAAGTTCAGCATCAGGAGGGAAACTGCAAGGTTACTTCATGATGTGAACCATTCCTTCTGACAAAATGTTTTTCTCAGGCTTCTTGAGAAAGGAAAAAATAATGATAATACCATTACTGACTGCCTGGATCATGCCAAGCAAGCACTCTAGCCAACAATGACCACATCACTACATCTAATCTTCACAACAACCAAATGAAGCGGGCCTGCATGAGCATTAAGCCAATCAACAAATGAGAAACTTGAAAACTCAGACTTGCTCAAAGTTGCAGCCTTGAACCTGTTTGATTCAAGGCCCTCAAGGATTAGGTAGGTCAAGCCTTCATGATGGAGAAAACCAGCTGCCTGCCATAAAGGAATGGTGGGGTGGGGAGAGCAGGAGGAGTCAGTTTCCTCCTCTGCTGAAGCAGGACAATAATCTGTGCCTGGGGCATTGTCTGCACCAGTGAGCTGGCACAATGAAAACCTAGACAGACACATGGGGATGTTGTTGCTGTTACCAGGTAAGCAGTGCTGCATCAAAGAACCAGATGTCTTGGCAGAGTGCAGGAAGAGCTTCTGTAATAAAACCTTTCATGACATCCAGTGAAGGTCAAGTGTCAGAGCCAAGAACTATGCTTTTGCTCTGGTGAAATGCTGAATGAGCAAAACATGCCATTTCTTCCTTAAATAACAATTTAACTTCTCTTGGCATGCCAATTACTCTCCCCCAGCTCCCTCCCCCCTTGTTGCCCCTATGGCTCAGAGAATTCAGGGTATGGGATAAGTTTGATGCCACACACCCTAGCACGCCTGAGGCAGTCCTGCCATGCTGGATGTTGTGCTGCACTTGTAATGCCAAAGCTAGGAAGCAGAGACAAGAGGATCCCTGGGGCTTGCTGCCCAGCCAGCCTAGCCTAAGCAGTACAAGGGTACCAGGGAAAGACCTTGCCTCAAACAACAAAGTCCTCTGGCCCCTACATGCAACTGTACACACATGGCCACACATAAACACACAATTATTCATGTTGCAATATATAAAATTAAATCTAGTACTCTAGAACCTTCAAAAACCTGTTTCACAGAGATGGGAACTAGGTGGTAGTATGCCAAAAATCCTGAGTTAGAACCCCAGCATGGGTGTCTCCTATAAAATTGAACAGCTCTACCTTTACCTCATGAGATAAGCCCCTTGTCAAACATATCAAAGCACACATTCCATTATACCTCTGTTGCCACCAGTAAGCAGTCCAGTGCCAAGATAGAGATTCATGAAAAAGCCTCTTCCGTTTAAGGGAAATGTGCTCTTCAGGTTGTGGGACCTTCTTTTTTCTTGTCCTTTTTTCCCTCTGGGTTCCTCTACAACTCCCTCTAGAACACACACATACCACTGTCAACTATCAACTAAGGAGTGGCTCTTACCATACATCTCTGGGTCTTTCTACCAAAGAGCAGTCTGGAGACATTTGTTCAGGACTCTTGGAGGCAGAAGAGATGACTCAGCAGTAACGGGCACATACTGCTTTTGCAGAGGGCCTGAGTTCGATTTCAGCACTCAAAATTGTCATCCATTCTAACTCCTGGGGAACTTGACACGGGTGACCTCTGAGGGTACTTACCCCACATGTATAAACATAATTTAAAAAATAAAATATTGAAGGGGGAGGAGAAAGCCATGACTTCTTGGGACACCTTGTACAGTCACAGGAGCGGCCCTCTAGCTCAAAGAGATCCTTGCCCAGCCTGAGATGCCCAGCTACAATTTGACTGACACACTCCAGCGAGTACTGTGAAATTACATCTTCACCCAGGAGAG
>NW_022196904.1:96343009-96349921 GCF_008632895.1 Mastomys coucha | reverse complement strand
AAAGAAAAGAAAACACCCTCAGGCAGTCAACGAGGCTCTGAGCCTCCCCAGGAAGGTAAAGAAATTCCAGGATTTAGATAACAGCCTTCCCTTTGGAATCTTTATCTCTGGGAAGGGATGGTTACACTCACAGAGAAGCCCCTTGGGAATTCCACAAGTGGAGAGAGCCGAACATTCCAAAGTCACCAGAGGTAACTAATCTTTGTTAATGGGTTCTCCTCCCACCCCACATGTGCAGAAGTCATTCCTAAGCCTTGGGCAATCCAAATCTGCTGTCTTCATATGACTGTCCCTGCTACTTTCCCGGGGGTGAGGAGTCTCAAGCACATACTTAAGTCTCATTAGGATGACAGCACAAGGATACTAACGCAACCTCAGAACAAGATGAGGTGGAAACAGGCAAGAAAAGCCAGGATGGCTAGACAAGCTCACCTTCAAAGTCAAGAGATACATCCCAATCGTTTCACATATGTTGACCTACCTAGCTCTGCCTTAGCAAATGGAAGTAACCTCTGTCCTGAGATCCATGACAAAGGCAAGCCTGTCCTGGGAGGCCAGCAGCTGGGAAGCCTGGCTGGCCAGTGCGGAAGAGGTGTGAGAAGGAGGCTCACTGAGTCTCTCACAGCTACCATCCATCACACAGTCCCCTTCCCATCCATCACACAATCGTCACAGTCACCACCATCCCCAGGACAGAAAGTCCTTAGGACTGACTTGCTGTCCCCAGCTGGCAGTCACCCCCAGCACCTTCCCCTTCCTTCTCTCATTAGTCACCGCTATAATAGCAACATCCTATGGGATGTTGAATGTGTCCCCAAAGTTTGTCTGAAAGAGCAGAGTGTTGGGTCCTTAGAATATACATTTGCAATGAATTGGTAAATTGGTTACACTCCCCCCAAAAAAACTGAGTGTGCACATAGAGCACACTGAGATTAGAGTTCAGATACTGTGAAAAGCACTTCTCTACCTGAGCAGCCCCACCTACAGAAAGGCCCCAGAACCAAATAAACAAGTAAACAAACAAACAGGGCCTCCTGAGCCTTCAGGCACTGGCTGCCACCCAACACCTGCCCTGAATACCTGAGCTGTATGGCTCTAGCTTCCCTGTTCTGTTGTACACACTGAATCCCCCAATCTGATCAAATGACTGTTCTCATTGGCTAATGGAATTTCCAACTAGACCTCTAGCAGGTCTCCTCTAGCCCACAACGTGGGGCTATAGATGATATGATGGAAGCCGGGAGGCTAGTTGGCCTGGATCTCCATCTAAGAATGGGGTAATTTGGGGTACACTGTTTTGGGCTTTGCCATTCTTTTTTTTTTTTTAAAGATTTATTTATTATTATAAATAAGTACACTGTAGCTGTCTTCATACACACCAGAAGAGGGTGTCAGATCTCATAACGGATGGTCGTGAGCCACCATGTGGTTGCTGGGATTTGAACTCAGGACCTTTGGAAGAACAGTCAGTGCTCTTAACCCCTGAGCCATCTCTCCAGCCCGGGCTTTGCCATTCTGTTGGGTAAAATCATTAAGAGTAAGCAAGAAGCTACCCAAGATTCTTCTGATTTTGAAATCTATCACCATGCTCTTTCCCTTCCCTCCTCTAAGGAGTTCCTCCATAGTCCCATACCTATTCACAATCACCTCATTCTCTGCCAGTCAGTATCTAGTATGACTTTTTCTCTCCCTCAAATCCAGTCACTCATTCCTTGGCACACTCACTTCTCCGTTGCTATTGTCACTGCCTTGATTCAGGACCTAAGATTCTCCAATGTATTACTCCAATAACATGTCCTCATGTCATCCCTCTAATCTATCCTTCCCAGCTAGCATCCCCCTGAAAACAAACTTGCACAGAGCCTTTTCCATATTACTCATAGCTTTCAATGTCATCAGTACAAAAAAATATTTTCTTTTTAAATGAGTTTTTACTGTGTTGAGATTTTAGTATATGTGTTACCACGCAGTTCAAAATTTGGATGCTTTAGCTCCAACCTTCATGGCCTTCCACCATCTTTTCCCTTTCTGGTCTCCAGCCTTTCCTCTTCAAATGTCCCCCATTTGGAGGGGGCAGGTAAATCACACAAACCAGGAAGCTGGTGAAACTCACCTAGGGGGTACTTGGGAGTCTCAGTTAGTTGGGAAGTTATGAGACACACAAGGGCCCTCCCTAAGTTATGAAAGCAGTAAATAATTGCTGGAGAAGAGAGACTATCTGGTTGTGTTGCCTGCAAGATGAGCAAGGAGTTCTAGTTTTTCTATTTCACCCACACTAAGGGACGTGGCTGTCCTAAAGTCACCCACACTCCTGTCAGTAACCCTTCATAAATTCATTGGTTCTCCTAGCTAGGCTTGGGTGGAATCACTCCTTTAGTGTGTCATCAGCATCTTATCTGTGTTGAGTAGACATCTGGTCATGTCTCCCCAGGAAAGTCATTCAATACCCTACCACACCCCATGATTCTAGCCATTGAGCCACTCTTCCTTGAGCCTGCCCTTCCTGTCTTTTGGCTTCTGCTCCCAATCTTTTCCTTCTCTCTCACAAAACAACCTGTTCCTTTCCCTCCTTACAGAAGCAAAACCTGCCAGCCAACACAGGACCCACAAGCACGGGAAACTCTTACTGATATCTGTTAAGTATTAGGTCTCAGAGGAGAGCTAGTATAGCTACAGCTGCTCAGAGTATGAATACAGAGGCAGGAGGAACACAGCAGAGCGCAGATTCTATTGTAATTCATATATATGGTATTAGTGGAGAGAGTGAAATGGCTTGAGATGAGGGTGGTTCTAGGGTTCTCATCCTTGTTACAGAACAGAGGCAACGGGTACCCTCAAAAAGAGGAAACAGTGATGGCTGTCTTGACTTGCATAGGGGTACACAATCTACAGGGCTTAATCAACTTTTGAATATTGCATCTCTTCTGTTTGTATTCACTCTTCTTGTATCTTGCATTGAGGGATCCACCAGGGGATTTTGAGCAGAAAAGGAGCGTGAACAGATTTGTATTTCAGATTCATGACCAAGCAAAAAGCAATGTCCAAACATTATAATCCAAGAAGCATACACTGCTCAGGCAAGAGGCACAAAAGGACAGGCACAAAACTCCTCAGTTTGAGGAACAGTGGTGATGGAGTTAGAAAATGAATTTGCCTAAAAGTCACAAGGATATTATAGCTTATTTTATCAGAGGGGTGGGCAGTCTTATCCTACCTGTGTCTACAGATGTGTTACAGACATGTATGGATGTGTACAAGATTACAATACAACATGGAACTTAATAAAAAGCATCATACACAATGAAGGCTTAGCTCTCACGTGCATAAATGTGCACAGGGACACAGAGGAAATGAAAGCAAGGATTACTTACCAAGGCCCCAAACCAATGACATTAAGGCACAGAGAAATGTTCAGCTTGCTGGAGACAAAGCTAAGTCAAAATGCCTCCAAAAGTCTGAGGCCTTCTGGAAATCTCCACAGAAAGCTCACCAGTTTAATTTAGGGTACCCATCTCCTACAAGGCTTTTTATCACAAGTATTAGAGATAACAACAGCCCCTGGGGAGAACCACTAGGCCTAACAGACTGCCGTTTCAGATTCTATAGGAAACAGAGCTCACCTTCCCTAGACTCCAAAAATAAACACACATAGGTGCCTTCAAGCACAAACAAAACAAGATACTAGGGTAGCAAAGAGCAAAGGAAGTGGAACTCCTCAGAGGAAGGAGGAAGCAAGAAAACCAGTGACTCAGGAAAACCCAAGCCCAGAGTTTTAGCTTTACTTTTGTGCACAGAGGGGTGACGATCATATCTTATATGGAGGCACACACTTAGTGGGGCTTAATAAATGTTTAAAACGTGTCACCTACATAGTCATTCTTTCCCCCTCACCAGGGGATTTGAAACAGGAATGAATCATAAACAGATCGGTATTTCAGGAGAAAAAAAACTCATAAACTTATGAACACATACAAATTAGCTGCTGACCAGTGTTGTCTAAGCAATGCATCAATCCTTGTATCCAAAATTGAAGTTGAATTCTCCAAGAACTGTTCCGGCTGGGTGGTGGTGGTGGTGGCGGCGGCGGTGGCGGCGGGAGCGGCGCACGCCTTTAATCCCAGCACTTGGGAGGCAGAGGCAGGCGGATTTCTGAGTTCGAGGCCAGCCTGGTCTACAGAGTGAGTTCCAGGACAGCCAAGACTACACAGAGAAACCCTGTCTCGAAAAAAACCAAAAAAGAAAAAAAAAAAAGAACTGTTCTTTTTCCTAGAGTCTTATTCTGCCTAATCAATATAGAAGCTGACACCTCTCATTTCCTGGCCCTGGTATTTCTAGGGTCTCTTTTGTCTGCTCACACTTCACTCTCCTCATATTTACCTGAATTGGCCTGCAAGTCTCCTAACTGGCCTTCCAGCTGTGGTCCTCCAAGCACTACCAAGTCCAATAGCTGATCCCACCCGGCTGTTATCAGAAACTCCTGGAGAAAGCTAACTGTGCCTGGGAACTACTTAACCTAAAGAGTTTGCAAATCTCTGAAGCCTTCAGAGAGTTTGCACATCAATATGAATTCTTGATACAAACAGGAAAGAAATGAGTTAGAAATGCAGAATGCCAGGCTTCACCCCTGACCCACAGTGTCCAAATCCACCTCTGAAGACCATCAGGTGATTCTCAAGGTTTTGTCTGAAGCACACTGCTCTAACCTCTACTGTGTCAGCTGACCTTTCTCTCCACAAATGTTTACTAGATTTCGGTCAGGCTGGGGGTTGGGCAGGTCAAAGTTCAAGGACTCTAACTTTGACAAGCTCAGCTGACCACAAGTCAGCCTCTGCTTTATATCCCATACATTGATGTCCATGGCCTTGGGCCAGCTGGGACCTTGGTTTGGTTGTTGTTATTTTGTTCTGTCTACCAGTCAGGCCAGGAACCAAGAAAGACCAGTAGCCATTTCTTAGAGATAGACTGAGTTTGCCTTATAGACTTCTCCATGGCCCAGGTCACCGCTAACATCTTCCTGTGAGGTTCCTCATATAGATTGATCCTTCTTAAAACTTTTCCAGATTTTCCTTATTCTGGTGAAAAAAAAAAAAAAAACCCTAGCATTTCTATAACTTTGTTCCAATCTTCCACTACCTTTATCTCTTACGTGTATCTCTTATGTTATCCATCTACTTAGCGCAAATCTGCCTTGGTTACCAAAACATAGGCAATGGTAGCAATAAACTAAAATTGGCACATCACCAAATCTCAAAGTGATACTACTAACATATTATGTGCGGGTTGAGTGTTGTTGCTCAATGGTAGAGCACTTGCCTAGCTAGCATTCACAAGGGTCTAAATTAGATCACCAGTCCCCATTACCATCAGCCTTAAATAAAATCTCAGATGAAAATAACAGCAAGACTTAACAATATTCCACATTAAAGTTACTTAAATATGCATACAAACGGACTGGTGAAGAAATAATTTCTAATCAGATAACATTTTTAGTATAGCAATAGTAATCTAAGACTGAAGATTAATTAGGTCTGTGGTTGACTTCCTTCCTGTTGAGCAAAATACAAAATACACAGTAATCTTATAAACAGAACAGTCTACAATATAATCAATTAAGGACCCAGAGAAATTAAGACAAACAGGAATAAAACCAAAATATGCAAAGGAACACTAATCTATGTCAAATATCTCAATGCTCTAAGAAAGATCTGAATGCCTATTTGAATCCTACCCGAACCTTGGAAGTTCTAACCTTATTTTAATCGAATGGAAAAGTATGGGTCTTGTGTTGGGATGGAAGGAGGGAGGAGGACACACTTTTAAAAACAGAAGCATCCCCACACCCTAATCCTGCCTTGAGCATTTGGGAAGCGTGTCGCTTTTAGCAATTAGTGCACAGAACTGCTTCTGGCCAAGGCGATCCGGACCAAAGGTCTATGGAACAAGCCCACCTAGGGATCTCCAGTTGACGCCGCTGCTGCCCTCAAGGGACTGAAAGCTGGGACAAAATCGCCCGGAACTCTGAGATATCTAAACACCCCGGTATCCTGGGGACCACTCTGCCACCTGTAGAAGCGCGGGGCTGGTGGCACAACCGGAACAGGGTCGGGTAGAAACTCAAGCAAATCCACGGGAGTTACTCCCTTTTCTCAGTATCTCAGACAAATAAGTGGGTCCCCAAGTCTTGAAAACGTTCGGAGGTCTAAAAGACCACTGACCCCCAACTACCCATGTAGTCCCTGGATCTGGGGATACTCAGTTCCCGGGAGAGCGGTGAGCCGGGTCAGGGAGACCCCACTGACCTGGATGCCAGAGCGCAGCTTCTCTCTCGGAGGCTCAGGTATGCGGGTCACTCCTGTGTCCCTCACACTTTCCAGCATAAGAGCCGAGAACCCAGTGACAGGCCACTGGCCCAAGGACCAACTGCCAACTTAGTGGCAGCACCGACCCGGTTCGGCACCCACGTGACGGGGGCGGGAACCCCAGAGAGGCTCGTCCCGGAGTGCGGCTCTCTGGCTACTGGGGCCTTCCCCTAGGACCGCCCCTCTGCCACCCCTCCTCCTTCTCGCGCGCCGCAGTGGCCCGCGAGGACCCAGGAGCCACAGTTCCAGTTCCACAGGGACTTGCCTGGTCAGCCCCGCCCCAAGGCAGCGCTCGCGTGCGGGCTCAAACCCCGCCCATCCCGGTTGATCACGCCCTCTCTGGGATCAACCCACTGCTTGCACCTCAGACTCTTGCACCCTTCCGGCCGCAGAAAGGCCCTAAGCATTTTCCTTGTGTCCCACTGTGCTCAGGTCTCCAGAGCCTTTGTAATCTGTCAGCAGTAAGTACGAGGAAAGCGTGCGGAGAATTGCAGAGAGGAGCACCGAAGCAAGCGCGCGCGAACACACACGCACACACACACACACACACACA
>NW_022196904.1:96272895-96342696 GCF_008632895.1 Mastomys coucha | reverse complement strand
AAAAAAAAAAAAAAAAAAAAAAAAAACCTGGAAACCGAGTCCCAACACCTACCTCGAGCGAGCATAAGTCCCTCGGTTTTATCACAGTCGCTTACCCTACCCGGGCCTCCAAGGGCCGGTTGCTCATTTTATCTGCTTAAAATCTCCAGGGCCTCAGATGGCAGCAACACAGGGACTCTGGCAGGAGTCTCTACTAAGCTGGACTCCAGTTGCTTACACCTGGAGTGTTGACAGACACTACAGGACACGTCTTTTTTTTTTTTTTTCCAAAATTAGTCTAAAATTACTGGTATGGGAGAGGCTTGCACACATGAACACAACATAAACACTGTGGCAAACAGGTGTGCGAGCACTGCGGGGACATGGCCAGCAACAGAGCAAAGGCAAAGCCAGTAGAGGAAGACTGGGGCCCCAGAGTCTTGTGTCACAGCAGGACACCCTTCGGTTCTTTCACTTCCTTAAAATAGCGGCAGAGAGGCCTTTGGAGACAGAGCCTGCGCAGTTCACATAAGTTCACGTGTGGGCAGTTCCAAATCCCACTGGTAGCCTGGGGGAGACTGGGGGCGTGGGGCAGTCCCTTCCCCAGGCCCCCAGAAACTGCTAGCATTTTCTCGAAACTATACAATTATTTTGTAAAATGTTTTATGAAATTGGCTTTCCCAAGCTTCTGTGCACTTTGGGAAGGAGCTTTAAAATTAGAGATGCTCTCCTCCCATCTCCAGAGAGTCTGATTTGATGGCGTTGGTGAGGATAGCCTGGATATTAGGAATCTTAAAGCTCCCCAGGTGATTCCAATGTGCAGCAATATAATAACCATCGCTGTGGGTCCTGGAGACACCATCAATCTTCATTTAAATCCAACCAGAGTGGAACTGAAAAGCACACATGAACAACACCGAAGCAGGTGTTCAGGGCCCGCATGCTGTTAGGAACAGTAGCAATGAACAGGTCCTTTCCAAAGAAAATTCCACCTAAAAGAGATATTCTGCCTGTGGGGATTCTGTGTTCCAGGGTACGCTGTTTGAGACAGGTCTATTTTGCAGAACTATCTAATCCCAACATTTCCCAAATAGAAGCCAGACAGCATGATACATATTATTCTCTTGACTTCAAAGGAACCATGTATACAGAGCTCACTCCTTTGGATAATGCCCCTGCACCCTTCAATGTGAGTAGGTCATGTTCTTTGTCAGTAAGGTAGGTAACATGACTCTGACCATAGAGCAGATATTGACCCTGGATTCATGGGGCTGGTATATCACAGATATTCATTCATATCTGGCTCATTCAGCAAAAGATTTGGGCTCTTGGGGGCATTCCATCAGAACTGTGGGTCATTCCATTCTGCCGAAGATCTACTCAGATGGTATGGGGGTGGATCTCTCTTCACTGCCTGTGGGCCCGGCTTGGACTTGGCAAAGACAGAGAAACAGCTGCAAGCACACAAAAGCAAGCCTTCTCATATGACCAACCTGGAAAGGCAGAGACCTCAGCACATGACACAGGCTGGCACTGCAGCCTCACTTGTGACCTAGACTCAGCCAAGTGGGACACACATGTGGGAAACACTTTGAAAAAGAGGTCCCTCTCAAGAGTCACACTGCGCTCTGTAAGGCCTAGCATGCCTGCTGTGGCAAAGCTGCTATCTGGCTTCCATCCAGATTAGAATCTTTACCAAGGGCCTTTGTGTGTTAGGGATCTCCTCCACAGCAATCCCGGCAGGCACGGTAATACTGGAACACTTCTGTGGTGATAGGATGTAGGCAAATAGAACCTGATGAGATTATTTGCTTAATCTCACTTTTATTACACTGAAAGCTAGAAGAAAGAAGCAGGCAACAGAAAAACAAGATGAGGCTAGAATTGTATTGTTACCCTTGGACTGGTTTTTTTAGAGAAAGCAGACTTTGAAA
This sequence comes from Mastomys coucha, assembly GCF_008632895.1. NCBI lineage: Eukaryota > Metazoa > Chordata > Mammalia > Rodentia > Muridae > Mastomys > Mastomys coucha. The sequence goes on along the minus strand of NW_022196904.1, from coordinate 96,340,783 downwards.
GACCTGTAAAACCTTGTGCAGACATGAAAATGGGCCAAGGGGCAGAGTATTATTTTTAGGCTGAATTGATAGACACACTGATTAAGGATAAGTGAGCAAAGCACCTGACACTTCCTTTCTTGGGAGATGGAAATGCTAGGAGGTTTGCAGTCTTTCCTAGCCCTTTCATTTTGTAGCTTGCTGCTTTGAATAACTCCCCGAACTCTCACTTCTAGCTTAGCAACTATGAAGATGTGTACATACCAGACAAAGACAAAAAGACAATCCAACAATGTAAGAAAGAGCTTTGTAACTAGAAAGTAGCATCCAACTATTCATGATTTTACATCGTTACTATATCCACTTGGCTTGGCAGAAGGGCAAGGCTAGAGGAAATAAAAATCAGACATCAACAAGAAATAGTGTTTTCTGGGTGTTGTGGTCCAATGAGTGAAATGTGCCCTATGGGCTCATGTGAACTCTTGGTTCCCAGCTGAGTACAGGCTTGTGTTACTGTGACAAGGCGTGAGTTACTATGAGGGCAAGCCTTTAAGTTTCTCAGTGTAGGCTCTCTTCCTGTTTGCACCCTGCTTCCTGATTACAGATGTAATTTGAACATCTCATGCTCCTGCTATCACACTTTCACTACTACCGTGATGGACTGTATCCATTATTTTTTTAAAAAGACAAGATCTCTGTATTGCTCTGATTGACCTAGAACTTACCATGTAGACCAGGTTGGCCTCTAATACAGAGAGATCCACCTTCCTCTGTTTCCCAAATGTTGGGGCTGAAGGTGTGCCCTACTGTGCCTGGCTTCCTTTTAAAACAATAAACTGGCATAAACCTTTTCTTTCTTAAGTTGCTTCTTGTCAGTTATTTGGTCACAGCAACAAGAAATGTAACTACTACAGTTGGATGATGGAAAATCTTTATAAGCATTTGAAAAAGAGGACAACCCCTGAGCAAAGTCCAGAGAAGAAGTCAATACCAGGACTGGTAAGATCCTAATTGCTGGATTGGGAATAAAGCAGAGTCAGAGAAAATGCTGGAAAGCAAAAGGAAAGATTGGAAATAAGCAAACCAGATAAAAGAGGCCTTAAGCCCCATCAGATTTGGATGAGGGCAAGGTATTGGTCAATTGACTTGTGACCTCATTTATGCTCTCAAAAGATACCTAAGCCAGTGAGTGACATTTGGGAAAAGAAGAATGTGTATTTCAACTTTTATAACCTATTCCTGTGAGCATCTAGAGGCAGAGATACTCCACTGTAAAGGGACTGTGACTTCAGTGTTCCGGAAAACCACTGCCCGAGCCACACAGCTCTCCCTCCAAACTGCCATCCATTACTCTAGCGGCAGCTTTTTCTTTGTCTGGAGTTTGTAAATGATCTGATTGCCTTCATTCCAGGCATACAGCTGCTTATCTCTGGGGTTGTAATGGATCATGGAGTGACTTCTTGGCCGCCTGGGGAAAAACAAATTGGGCAGATGCTCCTCCCTGACAGTGCCCAGTGGATCATAGACACAGGTGATCCGATGAGGGCCCTGGCCACCAGAACTGTAGACGACATAGAGGACCCCACACAGGAGGAATGAAGCTTCAGCATCCTGGCTTCTACACGGTGTATCCCATGAATGTTCTATTCCCAAAGTGCCAGGCTCAATTTTTGTCAGAACCAAATGGCCTTGAATACCTGGTCCTGAGTGAATGGCCCAGAGTCCATGCTCATCTACAGCAAGGTCAATGTATGTAGCGAGGGAGTGTTGATAGATGGGTGCTCGGCCTGCCCCTCCTGGGAGAAGCATTCGATCTTCCACAGTCTTCTTCTGTAGATTATATTTAATTATCTCATTAGAAGTCCCTTGATTGTGAAAAAATAGAAAGCTTTGATAGACCACTTGCCCTGATCCCTGCCAGGAAAGTGGTAAGATTAGCTTACGGGGACCAGGCTTGATGCTATCTTCCATGAATGCCCGCAAATTTGCAAATTCCCAAACTGTGTTGTTTCTGGATCCAGCTAATAGATACACTTTTGCAGAGTTACTGCCAGCATCTTTCATCCAAGAGCCATCTGGATCCATGGTCTTCTTCACTATTTTCAGAGACTTTATAGCCATCAGCATGTTGTCACAGCCTAACCAGACCAGAGAAAAAGAACAGGTTATTTCTCAACAGGTAATTTATAAGTTATCTACTTTCTAGAATATTCTCTACACCTGAAGAATGCAGCTTCCTTTCAGATCTAATATAGTAGATAACATTCTTATTTCTGCTATAATACCATGACCTCTGAAAGAAGAGTTTCCCTTGGAGAAGCCTAGAGCAAAAATGGAACACAGGCATGAACTCCTTTGAAAAATTAAACACCATTAGACAAGAACTCCCTCCATTTCCTGACCTTTACTTATAGTAGAATTTTCTTAGAAGTTGTGTTATTTCTTCTTCCCATGAGTAATACAACCACTATATTCAGATCACACCCTGTCCTAGCTTCTAGACTCCTCAACCAATTACCCTATAATCTTTAAATTTTTTCTTTATAACTAGCTGCTTAGTCTTAACTTGTATGCATCTTGTTTATTATCTTTTTAAAATCTCACAAGTGGGCATAGTGTGTATGCTCAGCAGTCTGGAGGAAGAGGAAGGCATTTCTCTGTGATTCTGAGACCAGCTTGGTCTATACAGCAGCCCTAGGCCAGCCAATAAGAGCCTGTCTTAATAATAAATGAATATCTCCAACTAGTTAACATTTTCTGGATACTTTGTCATCTTTTGCACTATTCATCCTCAGCTTCTCCTCCAGAGCAGTCTATATTTTCCATATTTACTTTCTCACCTCCCACTCTTACTTTACAACAGAATCTGTTCTTGATAATACTACCATGGAACTCCTAAATAAAAATTCCTGCCTTTCCTTTAAGTAAGCATGTTACTGTTGGGGGTTGCTTTTGTGCACTGTATATTCAATTGCTGATTTCTGTGCCTTAGAGATCAGGTTGCAGTACTGGACTTTGTATTGTCATTATTATGAAGCATTTCCCGGCTCAGTATTTTGCAAAACATTGTTCTCCTTCATCTTCAGATTGGTCAATAAAAAGCTATCGGCATATAGCTAGGCAGGAGAGGATAAGGTGGGTCTTCTCAGCCCAGAGAAGGAGGGTCTCAGGTGGGCCTGGGGAGTTTTCATTGGCTGGAATGTAGGCCAGGCCAGTATAGTTGGCTTAGAATAGATCAGAAAGCCCCCCTCCCGCTATAGTGCAAGAAGCTTACTAATGAATATAAAGGTCTCCTTGTCATTATTTAGAGAACAAGGGTGGGCGCAGAAAAGCTCTGTACTTTTACATGTTACTTCATCTTCTGAAGTATGACATGACAGCATTGGTCAGTTCCTCCTTGAAGATGCCTTCCTCACCATCTTTGTTTCTATGTGCATTTCCTGTTTGTCTTTTGACAGTATGGCAAAGATTATGATCTGTGTTTTTCCAATTCCATTTCAGTTCAGTCTTTATCACAGCTCGCAAAACTACATTTCATAGTCTCCTTGGGGGTTAGCCTGTACTCACTGACTTGTTTTTACTGGATAGGATATGGACAGACATAGTATAAGCATCTCCCACCTGGCCCTTAAGTGTGTCATTTTTTAGTTGACTGTAGCTCCTTAAAATCATCATGGTGACCATGGTCAAGAGGTCAGCACTACTGGTCATTTCTGGAAAGATCGATTGATCATCAGTTCAAACTTCAGACTTTTGGTGGCTCTCTATAAATCTGGCCAAGAACCCACTGTTAGGGAGCTCACTGGCCACAGGGCTGAACAAATTATTATTCTCTGCTAAATGGATATAAACTGCTCTCTAAACTGAGCTTACTGGCCACAGGGGTGAACAAATAATTGTTCTTTGTTAAATGGAGTTTAGCTCTCTAAACTGAAATCTTTATACCCATTAGTACAGCTCTCAGACATCATCAAGGTAGTTTCTCTGAGCCATAGAAGAGAGTGAATTTACAACTGGCCAGTGTACAGAGTGTCTGGGGAGGGATTAGCCACAAATAGGACATCTCTATTACACTCCTCCCCCTCTAGTCTCAGGGACTACCACAGGAGAGGGTCCAGAAAGATTATAAGAGCCAGGGGTCAAAGAGAACTGAAAGAAAACCTTATCATCAGGACTTGACAGGACTACTGCACCCACGCTACCTGCATAAGATCAATCCAATTAATATTCCAGCTGAGGGGGTATAGAGAAAGGTTCTGATGCAAAGGTCCTGTTCCCCAATTGGTTCTTTTGTTTTTTTTTTTTTTTTTTTTGGTTTTTTGAGACAGGGTTTCTCTGTAGCCCTGGCTGTCCTGGAACTCACTCTGTAGACCAGGCTGGCCTCGAACTCAGAAATCCACCTGCCTCTGCCTCCCAAGTGCTGGGATCAAAGGCGTGCACCACCACCGCCCGGCTCCCAGTTGGTTCTTGATTGATCAATAAAGATGCCAGGGTCAATTGCTTGGCAGAAAGAAGGAGGTAGAACTTCGGGGTTCCTGCAGGAGGCTAAGGACATAGAAGGAAAAGGGAGGATTTGCCATGCTTCGGAGGGAGAAAAAGTCACCAGTCATGTGAGATCTAGGGTAGAAGGCCACTTCCCCAACTGGGCCTGGTGTACCCATGACATTAAGCTAAGGGCAGATAAAGAGGTGCTGAGCTAAGAGTATTAAGAAGGGCACACTAGCTTTGGAAGATTGAAGTGCCCAGCAATTGAACCAAGATAGACGAAGAAGGCTTAAAAGAGCTCAGCAATTGAGCCAATAAGGCAGGTTGAAATTAGGCTATGTGTGTGTGTGTGTGTTCTTTATCCACATATCCAATATTTTCTGGTGAGGGCTAGCAGTCTGGTCTGCCTGTACCTTAAAGCTGGGCAGCAAAAACTATATGCTACAAAGGAGTGGTACTTTAGGATAAGAGCCACACCCCTAATTAGACAGCTATTGATAATTGGTGGTTCCTAGGGGAAGGGATGCCAGTTTTCTTTATGGATGTGCCTCCTGGTAGGTCAACCATGCTCCAATGATAGCCCTATATCCATGAGCACATGGGCAGTACAAATTGGACTCGAGGGATTATAATAATAATTTTTAAAGAACAGAAGGAGGTGGGTAGATCTTGGGTTGATCTGGTAGAAGTTGGGAGAAGTAGGAAGGAATGTTATTAAAATACATTATATGCATATATGAAATTATCAAATAATTGTTTAAGATATATAAATTATTTTTGCAAATACTCAATTATATATCTCTATTTATTTATTTATTTATTTATTTATTTATTTATTTATTGGTTTTTCAAGACAGGGTTTCTATGTGTAGCCCTAGCTGTCCTGGAACTCACTCTGTAGACCAGGCTGGCCTCAAACTCAGAAATCTGTCTGCATCTACCTCCCAAGTGCTGGGTTTAAAGGTGTGCGCCACCACCGCCAGGCTATAGATCTCACTTTTATCTTCTACTCTTTCCCTGTAAATCATGACTCATTGTTTTTTTAGCAGATCACTACAAACGTTTCAGATTTATCTCCTTGATTTTATTCTTGTTTGGTCATCTACATGTCGAATATAGGTTCTGCAAAGCAGTAAGAGTGATCTGATATGTTAAATTTTATCTCCACCCTTACACTTAGAATAACTTCCTCATCCTTTGCCCTGGCCTATAAGACTGTGTGTAGCATGGCTCTTGTTTATCATTAGGACTCTGTCCTTTGTGTCTCACTGTGTTGTGATCACACAGTTTTCTTTATGGTCTGTGAACATGCCAAATTTCTTTTTGCTTTAGGAATCTTACACTTAGAATTCTGCTACCTGGAACATTCCCTTTTCTTGTACTTCACACAGTGAATTGGCTCCTATTCATTCTTCAGGCATCCCACTCCAACACTGCCTAGACTCACTACATAGCACAGGATGGCTTCAAACTGGCAAATACTAGGACTGCATGTGTGCACCTGGCCAAGTCTTACTTTTTTTTTTTGTTGTTGTTGTTGTTTTTGTTTTTTTAAGACAGGGTTTCTCTGTATAGCCCAGGAACTCACTCTGTAGACCAGGCTGGCCTCCAACTCAGAAATCCACCTGCCTCTGCCTCTCAAGTGCTGGGATTAAAGGCATGCGCCACCATGCCCAGTATCACTTCAAAGATCTTAAGATACTTTCAAATCCATTATTTCATTAAAAAACTGGATCCTGGGTTTTCTAAAGAAAGCACATGAAATGGAGTGCAGGCTTAGTTAGACAGAGCCAAGTCCCGGTAAGTTAGCTCTTCAGATATAGGCACAGAGGCCCCACCTGGATCATACTGTGCTCCAAGCCGGGTTTAGAAGAGAGCTGCAGAACCACCATGTTCTCCTACCATGCTCCAACTGCATGATAGTTTGCCTTTATGTGTCAACATTGTTGTGGGTGACCTGGTTATAGGAAGCCAGACTCTGGAAAATGCAGCCAGGGAGCTTAAGCTTTGAAGAAGCAGGTGGCAGGAGGAGCCTCTGCTATATGGAGCCACTGGGAGCTGAGGGAATGTGTGGAAGAAGGGGAATAACCATGCTGGTTCCCAAGTGCCATTTCTACTTGAACACAGCTGAACCTGACTGAAGTGATGCCGTAACTCTTCCATGATCAATGCTGACCACCAAAGAGAAGTTAAGCTTTCAACCATAGGGTGACTGTATAGGGGAGGAGGAGGACGGCCCATGGGTTCGTAAGATACCCACGTGATATTTCATGGTAAAGGACAAGTCCCAGGGTTAAAGCAGTTATCAACTATCTTACAAATACATAGAATATGTTTGGAACTGTGCTGCATAACTTTATAGTAATTTATGTAATTCTTATAATAAGTTACCATGACATATATTTTAATCACTGGTTTCCAAGTTAAAAAAAAAAAAAAAGTTAAGTCTTGCATTAGTTTCTTGGAATGGTCACACAGCTAGTCAGTGGTGAGTGAGACTTCTGAAGTCAGAGCTGGGAGCCAGGATGCTCCCAGCCAGCCTCAGAGACTGGTTAGTGTGGTAGGAAGGGTTGGGGAGCCATGTGTATTGGTGTGCTCAGAGAAGGACTAGTGAAAGCCTGGGCTCCTAAATGTGATAGGACATTTGTGTTCAGTAGGGAGCCCTCACATTGCCTGCCTTCCTGCTCCCAAGTATGATAGGACATCTGTGTTCAGTAGGGAGCCCCTCAGTACCTGTCCCCAAGTATGATAGGACATCTGTGTACAGCCCCCACATTGCCTGCCTCTCCTGCTAGGGAAGAACAGACTTGAAGCTAAGCTGTGTACTGTGACTTAGAACACGAACCATTTGTTTCTTGTCTATAAGAAAACATTCATGCAGGGCGGTGGTGGTGCAGGCCTTTAATCCCAGCACTTGGGGGACAGAGGTAGGCAGATTTCTGAGTTCGAGGCCAGCCTGGTCTACAGAGCGAGGTCTAGGAGAGCCAAGGGCTATACAGAGAAACCCTGTCTCAAAAAAGAAAAAAAAAAAAAGGAAAAAAAGAAAAGAAAACATTCATTTACAGCACAGAAGAACAGGGGGTAAAGGTATAGTTAAATCAGTAGAGTACCTGCCTTGCATACATGAAGCCCGAGGTTGGATCCCCGGTACTGCATAAAACTGAGCATGTAGCATAGATAGGCCTGTAATCCTAGCACTTTGGCGTGAAGAAGTAGAAGTTCAAAGTCATCTTGAGCTATACATCAATTGGATGCCAGTCTGAGCTACATGAGATCTTGTCTTCAAAAACACCAATAAAATAAAATAAAATAAAATAAAATAAAATAAAATAAAATAAAATAAAATAAAATAAAATAACAGAAGAGAGGCAGTTGTGGAATGGCAGGCTTATAACCCTAGCGCTTAGGAGGCAGACCCCGGAAGATTGCAAGTTTGAGTACAGCCTGGCGTACATAGTACATTATAGGCCCATTTGTGCTACACTATGAGTTCCAGGATAGTCTGAGCATCATAATGAGACCTTATCTAAAAAATAAATGTAAATGAAATAAAATTTAAAAGTAGTAAACCAGAGAAGGAATGAACATTCACATGCCTCCTCTGTCTACTTCCCCTTCTTAATGCAGAGCTCTTAGAGAAATAACAGAACAACAATGTGTTGATGTAAATTTTCAATTAAGAAGTTAAAAAATCTCTAAGAAAAACCAAAACAATTTGCCCCATATCTTTCTGCTACTTCTACTTCTTCAGATTTAGCTGGAGCTCAGGACTGGGAATCCGAGACCTAGGGTCTTTGGACTCAATTCCTTTCATCGATCCAGCCTTCATTCTGCCAGCCCCGAAACTATGAGTTCAGGCTAGGTACTTTCTATTCTTTCATCAAGGATATTTTAAAATTGTAAAAGTTAGAAAGTATACATTTCCAGTGTCCCAATAAAAGGGAAAATTAAAATTACCCACTGTGTTTCTCTTGGGAACAGATAATTAACAGGGGAAAAATATTAGAGGAAAGGTTGGAAATTTAAAAAAAATCTTGAATCCAACTAAAATACAAATTATTTAATAGAGTCAATGCAAAGGTTCCATCTGCAAACCAGGGCACACAAATGTGCAATTCCCCAACAGGCAAATTTTCACATAAGCAGTTAGGGTAGAATTTAGCCCAGAGCCAATGAGTTCAGACATAAATATCACTTATTTGAATCTTTTAAAATGCTTTCCTCCTTATCAATAATACTTGCTGGACCTGTAAGACTTGTTCCTCCATTGTGACTCAATCTGATGTTAGAGATATTGGTTCATCTCTGGTAGAAAAGTGGCTGGGTAGGCAGCAAGCCGGGGGCGGGGGGAGAGGGGTTCACCTGAGGAGATGGACACAGGGAAGTTATGCAAACAGCTGCCTTCAGTTTCTAATAAAATGCTCAGGCCAGAGCATCCTGATCTCCCACTCATTCTAGGCACTGGGATAGATTTTGGAAACACAGCATCCACAGTGCAAGCAGGCATGGATGTATGAGTTGTGTTTTTAAAATAGATTAAATTAACAGCATAGAACAGCAGAGATGGGTGGAAATCTGCTGAGAAATACTAAAAATGACTGTTTGACTATGGGCTTCTCACTTACCTTCATAGTGGAAAAGAAATCCCACAATAAATAAATAAGTATAGTATTTGTAGTTTTATTTAATCATCAAGTGTTCCTTTTGTAGAGAAAAATTAAGTATTTAGAGAGAGCTATGGTAGGATAGGGTTGTAAAAAGCACTTTTGTTTGTCCTGGGGTTTGAAGTTGCCATCAAGGGGAAAAAATGACAGTGTTATAATTCTAGTAAGATGACCCTGGTGGCAGTATAAGTCAGAGTACTGGGACAGGGATAGATGGGGGCAGGGCGGGCACTGTCAGGGTTGAGTAGAATGGGTAGGGGAAGAGAGAACAGTGTACGTGGACTGAAGGCATTTGAGAAATAATGGGAAGAAATACTCTGCTGAAATGGTGACAGGCCAATTGAGAATCCCAGAAATGAGTAGGGAGCAAAGCAGAGACTTCTGCTATTTAAAGGTCAACAAAGAGGACCTGGAGCAGTAACTGAGTGGGGTAGAATGCTTGCCTAGCATGCACTAATTCCAGCATTGCATAAAACCAGGCATGCCTGGTATCACTAGGGTATCACCAGGGTATCACCCTGGAATGGTGACTCCAGGGGCAGATATAGGTAGGAGGATCAGAAGTTCAAGGTCACTCTTAGACACAGAGTGAGCTCAAGACCATCCTAGGCTATATAAGACCATGTCTCAAAAATGAAATAATAAATTTCAAAAATCCAGGAGAAGGTTATTGACTTTTCTTAGACAGAATTTACGTAAATCAGTCTTTTGTGAGATGGAATCATAGTTCACACTGTGACCCTCACTGAGATCAGAAACTTCTAGCATAGACATTTACTCTCAAGGCAGAAGGTTCCAAGCTCATATGCCTCTGTGGCTACCCTTGGCATTGCTTTGCTGGCTCTAGCTTTTAGCTTCTATATGCTCTTACCCTCTCCTGTTGCCAGGCTGCTCTGTACCCTGTGTCCAGAGTGACCTTTCTCAATCCTGTCTGAGCCATAGCACTCCCATAATGATCCCTGCTCAGCCCGGCTGAGGGATGATGGGAGGGTCCGACATGTGTACAAGCCCAGGGTTGGTGTGAATGTCACCCTAGTTGTTTTGTTAGTGATTTGAGCTTTGGCAAACTGTCCTCGAACAGTCTCATTGTCCTGATATATAAAACAGGGGTGGAGATGGGCGATTATACTCAACTCATGGGGTTTTTGTCAATTACATGATAATTACCAGTAAGACACATACATCACTTGGAGACTACATAAAATGTATTACCAATAAATAATAGCTACTATTCGCATTACTCTCATGGAGAGCTTAGCTCTCCTCTGGTTGTTGTTTTCTTCTTTTTTCCCACAGCATCCTGCTCTGCCTGAGTTCTATGGAATGATTTGCTCCATGAACAAACCATGCTCTGTACTTCCACTGTGCTGCTGCTGCTGCTATGTGAGACTTAGAACGCCCTCAACTCCAGTCTCCATCTCATGAACTCTTTACAATGACTAAAACTGAACCTGAGGGTTACTTTTTAGTTCTAGGGTAGTTCCACCTCTCCCATCTCCATGGCAACCTTGCCCCAATAACTTAAAATGTTTCTGGGATACCTCATACACCCCTCCCTCAGAGCAGTCCTCACTCTGGACAGTTATCCTCTATGTCTGGATTGCTTCTTGATTTTACTTGAAGTGGTAAGGTCACAGCCAGGGTCTGCCTCTGATGCCTAGCACAAGTCCAGCATGTATCTGGAATTGAGCTAGACATTTGTTGAGCCTATAAACAAATGGGTGAGAGAGAATGGATGACTTTATAATAACTAGGACCAAAAGTTACCAAGTGACATGATTTGCAATATTCATAGTACTTAGGAATACATATATACACACAAACAAACAAACAAAAAATAGAATTTTCAAATGAGTAAATAAGAGAAATGCCATGTGTACAGACCTTTCTGGACTCTTGGGCATGTGCTCTCTAGGGAATACATGTCTGGTGTTGCTGGCCTTGTGAATGCACCAACACTGGATTTATACACATATGCACACACAAGCATCCTTATGATCTCCTATATTTCTGCTCCCAGTCAGACCTTAAGTCTCCTCTTGTATAGTTAACACATCTGTTACAAATCCGTTACGGGTTCTCTTAAAGCTTTCCTCTACTCATCAAGGACCGACTGGCCTTGAGAGTTGACTCATAGACATGCTATCTTTAGTTTTCAGTGAGTGGGGTGTTTGTTTAGTTGTTTGTTTTTTATCTACTTGGAGTGTATTCCAGGGGCATTCAAATATTCAGCAGACTTCTTGGAACTATGATCTAACAAAAGATATGAGTTATTTAACACAGCCGGGTGAGGGTTACGTGAGGTTACTCCCATGCTTCCTTGCAACAAAGGGAGCTGAGCTAGAGAAAGAAAATAAAATCTGTTCTAATGGCTTGTTTTGACTGCCCTGAGAATTCTTCTTCAAAAGCTACTTGCAAGTTAAAAGGAGGTCAATACTTTTATCCACTCAAGAATGCAGCCTGTGCACTCTTCCAAAGCTTACAGCTGGATGAATTCTCAACCTAGGTGCTGGAGGTATGGTGCTGCCGAGTGATAAGTACACCAGACAAAGTTTCTTTCTTTGTTTCTCTCCCTCTCCTTCTCCCTCTCCCTCCCTCTCCTCCTCCCTCCCCTTCCCTCTCCCTCTCCTCCTCCCTCCCCTCCCCTCTCCCTCTCCTCCTCCCTCCCCTCCCCTCTCCCTATCCCTCTCCCTCTCCTCCCCTTTCTATCTTAGGTTTATTTATTATGTATACAGCATTCTGCCTGCATGTATGCCTGCAGTCCAGAAGAGGGCACCAGATCTCATTACAGGTGGTTATGAGTCACCATGTGGTTTGCTGGAAATTGAACTCAAGACCTCTGGAAGAGCAGCAGTGCTCTTGACTGCTGAGCCAACTCTTCAACCCCCACAAAATTTTATTTTAACAATGGTCTTAGCACCAAACATTGGGAATGACTTTAAAATCCAAGGCACTCACTACTATTCTAAATCGTGTATGTGGAAAAGAGGTTGTGATGGAAGGAAAGGTGGGGAGAAAGTTAAGATTTTAAGAATTTTGCTCAATCTTAAAACATCACTGTAGGGCTAGAGAGATGGCTCAGTGGTTAAGAGCACTGACTGCTCTTCCAGAGGTCCTGAGTTCAATTCCCAGCAACCACATGGTGGCTCACAACCAATGGGATCTGGCGCCCTCTTCTGGTGTGTCTGAAGACAGCTACAGTGTAACTCATATAAATAAAATAAAGTAAAAACAATAACAACAAAACATTCCTGGGATCGGGGAGCCATATGGACCTCATTTGGAAAACACCTCAAAATAAAGGTTGAAGGCTTTAGAACAGCTCGATGGGGAGTGATTTACTTTAACATAACCTTAACTGTTCTTCAGGACTTAGCCCTTAGAAGTCATATGAAAAAAAAAAAAAAAAAGAGGATCATTCTAACATACATTAGAATTCATTTGTATCTTGAGGTACAAGATTAAATTTTCCAAGGTTTACCATCCATTCCCTAAAGGTTTCCCAAAGAAATGTTCTGAGACAGAATGTATAAATGAAACCCTATGTCCTGAGTCCTTTCTGACCCAGTTTGCCTGCACACCAGTGTTGACTTCATCATTTAGGATTTTAGTAAAAGCTGTACAGCTGGCATAGCCCTTGTAGGCCAAGAAGATAGGAGTAGTAGAATCTTCTAGGAAGACATGTTCAGATAACTGAGGCATGTGGTAGTTGGAATCCCAAAATGGTCCCTGTGATGGCTAGTAGTGACAGTCAACTTGATGGGATTTAGAATCAAAATGAAAGACTAGAGGGATAGATGGGTCAGAGGTTAAGAGCACTGGCTGCTTTGGCAGAAGATCTGAATTCTATTGCTAGCACCCATATGGGAGCTCACAGCCATCTGTAAACACCAGTTCCAGATCTGGCTGCCTTCTGATTGCCTCAGCATCAGATACACATACATACATACATACATACATACATACATACATACATACATACATACACTCGTATCCACAAAATAGATACATAGTAAACTCAAATAAGTAGAATCAAAATGGAGACAGATTTCTAGGTATGTCTGTGAGGACATTTCTAGATTGAAGTAGGCAGACCCATGCTCAAGTGGGAAGCACTGTTCTGTGGGCTGGGAGTCCTGGACTTATAAAAGGAGAAAGCAGCCACTGGGGTATATAGGTAAGTGGTAAAGTTCAATATAGCACTTGGAGAGAGAAGTGGGAAGAGAGAAAGGGAGAGGGAGAGAGAAGGAAGAAATGGAGAGGGGGAGGGAGGAAGAGAGAGAGAGAGAGAGAGAGAGAGAGAGAGAGAGAGAGTAGCTGCTGCTGCTGTCTACTTTTTGACTGTGAACAGAGTATAACCAGCTACCTGCTGCTCCTGTCCCTGCCATGATGAATGATATCGCTTTGGTCAGGTATTCTGTTGCAGCTATGTGTCAAGTAACCAATGTAACTCCCAAGATCCCTTGCCCTGTGTAGTCTCCACATAGCTCTCTCCCCAGAGCATGGATAGGGCCTGGGCATATGAGAAGGTGCATGCTGTGATCACATGACATTGGAAGAGAAAGTTTCAGGGATTCTGTAATTAATAAGTCTCCAAATCAGTTGACTCTGAATTAATCAGAAGGATGATAGGCAGACCTGACCTGATCAGATAAAAAAATTCTTTAAAGAGGAAAAATACTGTCCTTTTATTGGCATACTGTGAGCTGCCTTTGGAGCCAGAGCTGCAGGAAACTTGTGACCTTGCTCATACAATTAGAGGCCATGTGTGGACTCTGTAATAATGAATTCATATTGCTTTTAGCTGCTGAACTTATGGCAGTCTGTTGTACAGAATTAGAAAACTGATATGGTACAGTTACTACTAGAACAGTCAGGAAAAAAACACCACCATTACCATCACTGTGACTGACCATCATCAACAACATCAACAATACAACAAGAGCAGGCACATCATAAAATATGGGCAGTGCAGGGCATACACTAACTTAGAATTAGTATCCCTAAATCTAGCCTTGTCTGAAAGTAATGGGTCATATGCTCGTTAGTTTCTGCCAACTTGACACAAGTTGGAATTACCAGGAAAGAAGGATCCTCTGGTGAGGAATCATGTCCTTTGTATTGATTGGCCTGTTAGCAAGTCAAGAAAAGTCTACATTTTCTTGATTGATGGTTGATGTGGGAGAGCTCAGCCTATTGTAGGTGGTCTTGGGCTATATAAGAAAGGAGGCCAATCGAGCCATGAGGAGCAAACCAGTAAGCAGTGTTCCTCCATGGTTTCTGCTTCTACTCCTGCTTGATTTCCTGCCCTGACTTAGTTTACAAGTTGACTGTGATCAGGATGTGTTTGGTTAGTGTTTTATCACAGCAATAGAGAAGCAGACCAGAACAGGTCAGGTTGAGGGACCACTAATCTCAAGGCTATGATTGTTTGTAGAGTCACATGTCCTTAATCTAAATTCTTCAGGGCTTCTACCATCCATCCCTCTTCGGGGAACAATTTCTTTGGCATTTCCCCTCCATGCTAGGTCCCTGTTCTACACTTCATGAATACAAAAGAGATTATATCAGGATATTTATTAATCACTTGGTATAAGAATAAGTTGTACATAACTAAAATGTGTGTGGTCGAAAGTGTTAAGTCCTCACATGTGTGTCTGTATGCACATATAAATATATTTCTTTAAGGTAGAGCTCTATACAGATACTTTAGGAAGAGAAGCAGTTGAGAATGATCCAGGTCATTTTCCAAAAGACCCTTTCTTTTCTTTTTTCTTTTTAAAAGATATAGTTATTTTATTTATATGAGTACTCTGTAGATATCTTCAGACACACCAGAAGAGGGCATCGGATCCCATTACAGATGGTTGTGAGCCACTGTGTGGTTGCTGGGAATTAAACTCAGGGCCTCTGGAAGAACAATCAGTGCTCTTAATGGCTGAGCCATCTCTCTAGCCCTGCAGAAGGCCTTTTCTGTATAAAAGGACTGAAGAGTAGAGTGGATCATCTTGCTGTTGCTCACAAGTTGTGAACAGTAATGAAAAGTATTATACAGAGGAGCTGTGTGAAGGCCTCGAGACAGTAGTGGGGGTTTAGGAAGTAAGAGAAGTAGTAAGGACATTCACACAGGATTCAGACAAGTCCATCTAGCAACCTTCTGACAGTGGGAGGCAGCAAGGGTTGGGCCAGTTTTAAATAGCTGTTGCTGAACCAGCGCTCCAGAGGTGATAGGCATGTGAGAGGCAACTCCGCAGACACTGGATGCCTGTGTCTACAGGGTGGGACAGAGGATGGGACTAAAGGAACCAACCATGAACCCCAGTGTCAGAAACCCTGCTACACTCCAGCTAGAATGGGAAAATGGTCACCTCAAGGTCTGGAGGTCTGAGAGTACCCTGGGAATGGGAAAAGCTCAGGGACTCAGCTGTATGATTTGGGCTTGGTGGCCTGCCTGTGACCCTGTGGGAAAGTTCAGGCACATTCCAGATCAGACAATATTAGTATTCACATTGTGTTCCCAGACCCTAAAAAACTTCTAAGGAAGCTAAGTAACTTTCTATTATTTATAAAGTATCTTGCCTGATTCAGTTATAGCAACAGAAAGCAAATGAAGATGTAACTGCTTGTAGAAAACCCACCTAGTCATAGTGCTTCCAAACTACTCTTGGGTTTTCTATCTAAACAGATTTCATACCAATCAATTAATAACCTAAGCCCCAAACCTTGGAAGTACCCTGGATTCACATCTCTCCTTTATCTTTTTCTTTCAACTCCGGTTTACCAAAGTGTGTGGATTTCAACTCTGAATAGCTTTCAATCTACCAGCTCTTTTCTGTCCTGTAATAGATACTTCATGATGAATCATTGTTTGATTAAATTACTTCAGTACTCTTGACTGCTCTCCCTTCTCTGGTGGGAATCTCTCCCCTTTATCATTTTCCTGCTTAGAAACCTTTCAGAGGTCTCTCTAGTCATGTTCAATCTCCTTAGCATGGACCACATGATATTTCATCATCTGTATCCACTGCCTGGAACAGTATTTCTGTTTCAATCAGTAGTTGTCAGTAAATAGACGACTAAATAAATGAATGGAAGGGTGACTAATGGTGCCAGCACAGGGCTTGATTAGAACTCTTCAGCTTCCTGTCCCTATACCCACGTGCTCTATACCAGTTTCTCTGAGACAGATCTGCAGATGGACATGTCTTTATAGCTTGTGCTATCACTTGAGGTGTCCCTAGTGTTCACTGTACTTACAGAGACTTTCACCCCATTTATTTTTTATTAAGACGAGGTCTCATGTAGCCCAGGTTGGCCTTAAGCTTACTATATAACTGAGACTATCCTTAAAGTGCTGATGTCTCTGCCTCTGCCTCATGCTGGGGATGGAACCCAGGGTCTCATGCATGCTAGGCAGTGCTCTTGCAATGGAGCTACATCCTCAGCCCCAAGGCCCTTCTCATAATGACCCACAGGTTACAATGAAAAGTCCTTAAAGTTTATGTCCTTCTTTCCTGCTGGAGTTTCCCAAATTTGAAGGCATAATTAGTACATAAACAGTCTCCCTGTTTACAGTGAAGTCTTTCCAGAATACAAAATACAGGTGGGGCCCTTGTTTCTCTTACTGCTTTAATGAAATGGACTCGTGCACAGAAACATCTGCTCAGCTGTGATGCTTATAACATGAGCTAGCAGATACCATTACTCACAGCCTAGAACAGATACTGATAGGTCACACACAGGACAAATTCCGGAATGCCACCATGACAGATAGCACACAGTAGCAATGCGCTGCAGTACCCAGGCCTGAGGTTTGGTTGTCACAGTTTCTAATTTCGGACTGTTAGTTACACTGGCAGCACTTTCAGTTTTCAGGGCTTTTGATATAGCCCAAAACAGCCTGCCACTCTCCCTAAAAGGAGCTGGGACCACTTGGCTCTATTAAACCAAAGTCTATCAGGAGAGGACCCCCAAACTGCCTCTTAGTCTATAGACCTGGCCTTTCCTGGGGTCTTTAGAAACTACCAGAGAAAGGAAAGCTATTTCTTGAAGTGGGATTCTTCTGGGACACCCGACCCCTGCTAAGTTGCTCCTGCCCATACACACAAGGGATGTGCCCAGTCTTCACTCATCACTTTCTCACACTTTCTAGCTGCAGGCATCTGCATCTCTCCAGATGTGATAGGCCCTAAAAGGGGTGGGAGAAGAATTCCTTACTTGTGTTCAACAGGGTTCGGATCTTCTTTTCTTCTGCTGCTTCTTGAAGCACCTTTTCAGCCAGCGTCTTCTCCTCTGATTCAATGCAGAAGTCAGCTTCTCGGAGGTATTGCAGGTAGTCGATCTCCCGCTGGGCACGCTCCACTCTCAGGGCAAGGTTTTCCACTGCACTCTTGTATTCGCTTGTGTGGGTCTGACACTTCCCCAGCATGATGGATATGTTTTTTGAGAATTCCTGGAAGTCTTGAATATATGCCCTTGTTGTTTGGGCACATTTTTCCAGCCCTTGCTTTAATCAAAAAATAAATTACCAAAGTTACCAAATTATTATAATTATTTAAGTGATTCAAGTACTACAAATAGTTATCATTCCTAGAAAAAGATTATTAAATAAGTATAAATGATCAAAAGGGGATTTTCAAAGTATTTGTTTATTTTAGTTTTTTTGAGACAGGGTTTCTCTGTATAGTCCTGGCTGTCCTGGAAATCACTTTGTAGTCGTGGCTGGCCTCGAACTCAGAAATCCACCTGCCTCTGCCTCCCAAGTGATGGAATTACAGGCGTGCGTCACCACTGCCCGGCCGTATTTGTTTATTTTAACTTGCTAATATATTGTAAATATTTAAATACCATTATTATATTATTATATATTATATTATTATAATTACAGTAATATGATATATTATTATATCACAGTATGCACCTATTTTGTGCTGACTATAGTAGTTAATTAATAAATAAAGCTACTATATGATTGTTGTACATATGATATTTTGATATGAAATGGCTAAATCAAGCAAGTTAACATGCATTTTGTATTTTTTATATTTTGTATTTTGCATATATACTTTTGAGGTGATAAAAATCTATTCTTTTAATTTCTGGGTATGCAGTATATTGTTATTATCTACAGTTATGATAGGTACAATGTATTTCTTGAAAATTTTCTTTCATGTGTGTGGGGTGTATATATGGGTGTGTGTGTGTGCCTTGAGTGTGTGTGTGTGTATGCCTTGAGTGTGTGTGTCTGTGTCTCTGCCTATGCAGGTGCACACATACAAGCACAGAGCAATGCCAGGTATCTTTCACAATCATTTCAACCTCTTATGCTTTGAGGCAGTGTGTCTGTCATTGAATCTGAAGTTCAGTGACTATGTAGACTGCCTGGCCAGTAAGCCCCAGAGAACTGCCTGTATCTGCCTCTGCTGCACCAGGCTTACAGATGGGCATCTACACACCTTACTTTGATGTAGATGCTGGGGATTTGAACTCAGGTCCCTACACTTGGGCAGCATACTTTTCTAACCGAGCCATTGGCCTACCTTCAGAACTTTAATTAAAATTTTGTATAATCTGATAAAGATCTTCTCATTCCTCATATTTCTCTATTTTTATGAGTTTATTACTTTCAGATTAAATGTATAGTTAAATCATCCATTCAGTGTTTGTCTTTTGGGGGCTTGCTTATTTCACTTAGCATAAGATCCTTGCTGAGCGGTGGTGGCACACGCCTTTAATCCCAGCACTTGGGAGGCAGAGGCAGGAAGATTTCTGAGTTTGAGGCAAGCCTGGTCTACAGAGTAAGATCCAGGACAGCCAGAGCTATACAGAGAAACCCTGTCTCAAAAAAATCAATAAAAAAAAGATCCTGCAAGTTCCTTTACAGTGTCATGTATGAGCTTCATTTTAAAGGCTGAACAACATTCTGTATGAACATGCTACTTATCTGTATGTAACATAATTTTAATAGGATGTAGCTTCTCATTACATTGAAATCCCATTATTTGTTCCATTAAACAACTTTCAATGCCCATTTAGTTTTCAATTTTTTTCACTCAATGTTAAGAAAAAAAAACCCTCTGTATTTACATTTTTTTAATGTCCCTGGTTATAGTCTTAGGCTAGATTTCTAGAAGTGAGTTCCAGTCCCTCACATCTGGCACGGAGCTTAGGATAGAGTATATTTGGTTAATGGAAGAATTAGTGAACGGAAATGGGACTGCTGGGTCAGAGTCAATAGTTAAAGCTCACTTGGCAACATTGACTAAAACCTTCTTCACAAAGAGAAAACCTTTTACTCAAAGTCATGCAGGGCACTTTCTCTTGAAAGAGAGACAGGAAAAGTAGTTGAGAAGAGAGAGAAGGAGAGAGAGACAGCGACGCAGAGAGAGAAAGACAGCGACACAGAGAGATAGCGATGCAGAGAGATAGCGACGCAGAGAGACAGCGATGCAGAGAGAAAGAGAGAGACAGTGACACAGAGAGACAGCGACACAGAGAGACAGCGACACAGAGAGACAGCGACACAGAGAGACAGCGACACAGAAAGACAGCGACACAGAGAGATAGCGACACAGAGAGACAATGGGTATTAATAGCCCCCAAGTCTCTATTTCCCCTCTCTTGCCCCTCCCCCCACATTCCCTTTGCAGAACAGGCCCTGTATTCCTGTGTTGTTAAGCCTCTGCTACCTGGGATTTGGCTTCACCGCCCCCCAGGTCAGAACCTAGTGGTCAAAGAAGGAACTATCTTTATCTTCTACAGAACACATCTACACAGCTACAGAGCTACAGGGGGAAGAAATGCTTGCTGCAAGGAAGTGGAGGCCTGGAATCTGTAGATAAAGCACTCCCAGACCCCGGGCCTCATACTGCAATTCTTGCTCCCTTCCTGGACACACTGCCAACCTCATTTTTGCCTAAAATGCCAAAACTGTGCTCAGGCTTTAGCAGCAGCTAAATTCATGCTCATTGTCCTGGATGGACAATATGAGGAACTGGATTTGGATTGTTTGTTCTGTGGACTTATATTACTGAAACTATAGATAGATGGCTCATCATATGGACTTACAGATTTTTTTTCAGCAAAATACAGAAATATAAATGTTTGAGATAAGAGTGTCCTAGACAGAAGATGCATAATATGCCAATTCAACTTGTGTAAGAGCTAAGCATTGCAAGAGAAAAAGTTACATTTGTCCCTGAAAACCTGACTGGCCTATAAAAATATCAAATTTTGTCCATTTGTTTTTTTGTTTTGCTATAGAGTCCCATTTAAGCTAAACTGGCCTCAAACTTCCTGTTTAGCCGAAGATGACTCTGAAGCCCCCAGTCCTCTTGCGTCCACTCCCTGAGTGCTACTGTTACAGCTGATATTACAAAGCATACCTGGCTTATGCAGTGATGGGCCTTGAACCCAAGGCTCCATGAATGCTAGGCTAGTACTTATCAGCTGAGCCACATTCTCAACCCTAGGTTTTTGACTTTTCCCAGTTCAAATGCTCTCACTTTGTTTAACATTGATGGAAAATCTCATTTCCAAACCCAAGCCCAGTTAGGAATAAAAAGCAAAAATCTATGATGAGCCTCTGTGTAAAACACCACATTGTTTTATAGTCACTTAACAGTTTGTAATAAAAAGGAAAAGAGAAAAGCTGGAATCAGCAGAAACCCAATACAGTAAAAGATGAAGAAAATGTGACTTAGTTCTAATTTCATACTTTGAAGACTGAACTATTTGGTTTTAACTGTTCAACAACCTGGAAATTTACTCAGCGAGTTAGGCTATGTTCTGAGTATGGATTAATGGCCCAAATAAAACATCCCTAATTTGTCAAAGTTGAAATCTCTTTATTAAATCTGTAGAATAGCATTTGAACTTAAATTCTATCACTATGCCCATTTTATAGGTAAGAAAAACGGCCAGGGGAAAGTACAGAGTGAAGCCACGCTGGAGGTCTCATGATGGAGTGGTCTGCACTGGAGGTGGTTATCCTGAGCTGCTAGGCTATGCACATCTGTAAATGTGATCTTAGCAGTGATTCATTCTGTATCTGGAAGACAGCAAAGTGGGGGCACAACAGAGTGACTTCCAAGAGGCATACTCCCCGTGAAGGGAAGACACATCACCTACCTCCAAGACTTGGAAGCGCTGGTAGATGTAGTGTACCATGGCTGGGTCCTGGGCATGTTGTGGTGGGGGCAGAAATGCTGCAAGGAAGAGGACCAGTGAAGCAGAAGCTCCCCGAAGGGCCACCATCATCCTGCACACTTCCCAGGAACTTTGGTTCTCTAAAATGACTCAAGGGTCCAGGTGGTGATCTCTGGTTTTCTGTCTGCTGCTGTGGCAATTCCTTGGAAAACAACGCTTTGCATAGCCAGAAAGAACAAAGTCCGCTTGTTATTCCACCCAGTGCATGATCTCAGTTTCAAGCTGGTGATCAAGTCCAGCTGTTGGCAAGCCAGTCTCTGCAGGCCTTACTTGTTCACTTGGTTGCAGAGAGCTCCTGGGGTCCAGCATCGGCTGCCCTCAGCTTGGACATGCACAGACCCTCTTCAGGCTACTGGCTACTTATTGCTTCCAGGTTCAGAGTGTATGGGTTGGGGAAGGGTTGGGAGGTCTTTTCTTCTCTCCCCTCCCCCAGCTCTTTTACTTTTGGTTCCCTCCTCCCTAATAGATTGTGCAGTCCAATCATAGGCCTAGCTCAACACAGGCCACCCCCAAGGTCTTAGTGTTGGAATTTGAGTTCAGTTTCTGGCAGAAATTCCCAGGATCTTTTTCCAAGAAGTTCTGTTAGGAGACCCCACCTCTCTTTCTTGCATCCTCGTAGCTCTTAAAGGCATAGCAAGGAAATGTGAACACTGATCTATGCCATCTCAGAAAAGTGTACAGGGCTTCATTGCTCTGTGGACAGAGAGGTAAGTGGGCACAGGCCTGGCTACCCAGGCCAACAGCTGAGAATTGTCAGGATTGAGCTTTGAAGAAATTTTTTCTTTTTCTTTTTCTTTTTCTTTTTATATTTATTTTTTAATTTAGGTGCACGTGTATGCATGAAAGTATGGGGCCCCCAGTGGCCAGAAGGTGGCATCAGAGATTCCTGGGTCCAGAGTTACAACCTCTCTGATAGGATTGCTGGGAACTGACCTCCAGTTCTCTGCAAGAGTAGCAAGTGCTTTTAACCACTGAGCCATCTCTCCAGGCCCAGAAGAAATTGATGCAGTAGTAGTTGGGGCACTGAGTCACTAGGAAATGTCATCCCACTTTGAGAAAGCCCTAGCGTTTCCTGTTATCAGTGTTAGAATTCCCATGAGCAGCAGCCTAGAAACAAACAGGACCCTCAGCCCAGCTGAAGAGAATCACGTTGCTGGAGCAAAGCCATAAAACCTTCCAAGTTGGGGGCTGGAGAGAGATGGCTCAGTGGTTAAGAGCACTGACTGCTCTTTCCAAGGTCCTGAGTTCAAATCCCAGCAACCATATGGGGGCTCACAACCACCCTTAATGAGATCTGATGCCTTCTTCTGGGGTGTCTGAAGACAGCTATAGTGTATTTACATATAATAAGTAATAAAAAAAATCTTAAAAAAAAAACGAAAAAACCTTCCAAGTTTATGTTTCCTGTGCTGGTGCTTACCCACTTTACCTCTTTTTCCATAAGCAGACTCAGGACCCCACCTCCATGCTCTGTTCTGTTTTATTTTGCGTTTTTAGTGAACCACTTTCAAAAATAGGGAAAATTGGAGCATTTATGGGATATGGAAAGAGCCCTGGTTAGGAGTCAGAAGACCTGAGTTTGCATTTGATCCATACACAAGAAGCTAAAGTCTGAGGATTTCTTATAAGTAGCTTGAATAGCCGTGTTCCTCATAGGTGTTCCACTCTACTCCTCTTTGATATGATTTCAGTTGCTAATTGGTCCTTTTCTATATCCTTGATAGAATCCCAAGCAATAGCTCCTTATTCTGAAACAATTGTTCTTGTTTCAGAGAATTATCTTTGAACTGCTCCCAAAACTGGCTGAACTGTAGCTGACTTCTCTTACATCCTCATTTAAAAACAAAAACAAAAGCAAAACCACAGCTGCCTCCTACGTCTGTGCCATCCTTCCCTTATATAGTGTAGCCCTTAGCATCAGAGAAGTCTCTCCCCCAACGGATGGTGGTAACACAGAAGCTCACTACTGATCAAACCACCAAGAAATCAGTGACTATAGCAAACTAAGCTACCAGTGGGACATCTACGTCACAGCCCTTCCCCAAGGCTCAAGTACCGTCAGGAAAGAGGGAACATAAAGATTGTAAAAACCAGATTTTGGAAAGGACTAGAGAAAAACAGCATCTTTTGGACATGATAGGACCTCTGCACACATCAGTTCACAGAAGGTATGGTTATCTGCACCAGACCTGCACCAGATCAAGTCAGTCATCTTCCAGCACGGAGCAGGAAGCTCAGGGAGCTCCCACCCCTAATGGAGGTGATATGGACAGCCGATGGCATCTTGGTAAAAGAGAGAGTCAGTTTTCTCTAAGGCTTTGGCCCCTTGTCAGTCCACCATGCTCCAGTGGATAGCCTCAGACCTAGAGCTATATGGACAGCACATATCGAAGTTGTTGGGTTATTTAAAAAATTTTTGAAGGGCTAAGAACACAGATCAGCAGTCTTAAGTCCCCAAAGTGTCTTATGCTATTCCCCACCCCAACCCTGGAGACAGGGTTTCTCTGTGTAGCCCTGGTTGTCCTGGAACTCACTCTGTAGACCAGGCTGGCCTCGAACTCAGAAATCTGCTTGCCTCTGCCTCCCAAGTGCTGGGATTAAAGGCATGTGGCACTACTGCCCGGCAAGGGTTTTTTTTTTGTTTGTTTGTTTTTTTGTTTTTTAATAAAATACCACATACTTTGCTGATTTTCTTCCACAAATACCTCAAGTCCTACCCATGGGATTTTGAGTTAAGATGGAAAAGATTCAGTGGAGGAAGTCCTTGAGTATATCACAGTAACACTGTGTGATGGTACACAGCTCTCCCCTGGTCTTCCTATAATATGCATATATAATAATAATAATAATAATATAATATAATATTATATTATTATTATTATTATTAATATTATTATTATTATTATTATTACTAACAAGGAAGCACACGTGTACAGTGAAACCTAAATAACCCTGGCACTTAGTGAAGAAGAATCTCCTTGCTTAAACCTCAGCTATTTCCCAAGTCCTCAGGCTTACTTTTGCCTACTGTTGCTCCTGTTTTTTGGATGGACCCCAGCCTGACTCAACCTTGGAAGGGACTCCAGTCTCTGCCTGTTAGTGACTCAGACACCTGGCTCTCTCTGTAGTCATTAGGTCCACAGGAAAAAGTCTAACTTCTGACTCTCTATAACTATTCTATTCTGAAGATTTTCATTTCTTTAAATCCCAAACAGAGAAGACAATTACTATACTAGCACCTCTAAACATTAGAACAAATGAGCCAGAGGACAGATTCCTGGTTTTTTTTGTTGTTGTTGTTTTTGTTTTTTGTTTTTTGTTTTTTGTTTTTTGTTTTTTTGTGATGAGAGAGGTCATAAAGAAAAGGTAAGCTTACCCTGGAGACTGTCCCAACTTTGACTGACACACTGGCCTGCTGTGTCTAGGTTTTGCTCACAGCAATCTTACTGAGTGGCTGCTATGTTCATGAGGATGGAAAAACAGCCTATGGGGCCTTTGCCTACAGCAGGCAGAAAGTCTTGTCTAGTGTTTTGTTTTGTTTTGTTTTGTTCACATCTAACCTCTAGGCTTGACTATCCCTCTAAGCTTATGACTAAGGATAGTGACCAAGTACTGTGACCCACCTTGTTCCTCTATAAATACCAAGGTCTGGCTTTCCTGATTCAGTATCATCACAGGAAACACTCCAACTTTTAGAGACATACTGCTGCTTCCTCAGTGTGGATGGTCCAGGTTGGTAGTCCTAGATCTGTGAGCTCCGCTCTCTTCTAAGTGCTTTCCCTAAATGACTGAGCAGGTAGCCACCTTCATCATTGGTGGCTCCTTCTGTTACATTTTCTTCATGTCAATTAACCGCTTGCTTGATGTCTAGAGCTTTCCTACCTCCCAGCATCTTCCACGGTGCCAAGAGATGCTGGACCACTCTGAGAAAGTCTGAGAAAATCTCCCTGATGAAGGAGGGGCAAAACAAGCTCAACAGAAACCCATAGGGAGACAGGGACCCCTGATGTAGGTGTGAATAGACTTTCTGCTTTCTCTTCTCCGTTTTGATTCCTTTTTCTTTTTCCCAGTCTTTATCCATTTATCCATCATTCACCATTCCTGCTACCCACCCCCACCTAATAGCTATTGCCTTAATGTCTTGCTCCAATCTTTCAACCTCTTACAAGTAATTGCCTTGTTTCCTGCATGAGTGATCGCAGCCGCCTCTAATTCCCCACGTTCATCTCTAGATAAAGCATTGACTGATTTATGGCAAAATGGAAGAAGCTCTTTACAACATGACCTTGGCCAACCTTTGTTACTTCAACTTTCACCACTGCCCCCATTCATCCTCCACAGGAGCCACATCCGACTGTGTCAAAGTTCACAATAAAATTTAACAATGTGGTGGTTTCTATGCTTGTATTAGTGGGTGGAGGGATGTACAACCTAGAATATTTTCTCCCAGTGTAACTACAAATTCTTGTTCATCCTTCTCCTTCATGTCTTTCTATCACCTTGCCTCCTCCCCCACTCCAGGCAGAACAGCCCCCTTTTCATCTGTTCTAGAACACATGGAGATCTGGGAATCTGAAGGAGAGGTTATTTTGGATATGGGTGCTCTGATGGGGATGAGTGGTTAAGCAGCCCCTGGGGCAATGGATGTGGGAAGAGGAAACAATGTACAATTTTTATGGGCTGAACTGTGTCCATAGATTTCTGTTTGCATCCTAATCTCGGTGATCTCCAATGCAGCTGTATTTGGTGGTTAAGTTGGAGTTAATTCTTGAGATGGATCCAAAACTCATCTAACTAATGTTCCTATAAAAAGAGCAAATTTAGGCATAGGCACAGATACAGATAGAAGGCTGTGGGAGGGGGGACACTGAGGGATGGCCATCTGCAAGCTGAAGAGGGTGGCCTCTGTTGACACTTTGATCTTGATCTTTCAGCCTCTGGAACTGAGAGAAACTAAGTATCTATTATTTAAGTCACAAGTCAGTGGTACTTTGTTCTAGAAACCCATGGCACCTAATGTAAGCATCAACTTATAAAGTACATAGAGTACAGCGTGTTGTTGGTAAGAAGTGAACTGACAGAGGGATTTGCTGTTGTGCCCCAACTCCAACCTTCCTACTAGACATTTGTGCTAGATATGGGCTAAACGGATGTGGCTTGTTTGCCACTTACCTTTTTCCCCGTAAAACTTTCTTCAGAATTATTTCTCTCATTCAACAGTGTCGTATTTTATCTCTAACAGATGAAGAAATGGAGATGTTTCCTGGATTATATCTATTTAGTCAGTAACCAAAAATTAAACTATATATATATATATATATATATATATATATATATAGAGAGAGAGAGAGAGAGAGAGAGATGTAGATGTATATATATGTATATATATATATATGTATCTCCTTTTTAAAATCCTCCTAATTCCTCACATAAGGACATTTCATACTTTTTCTTTATTTAGGAAATGTTTTTTGCTACCTATTTGTGTTCCAGGTATGGGACTATACTCTAGGGATACAATGATAGACATGGTACACAAATTCCTTGTCCTAATAGGTGAGTCAATTACGCAGGTACATAAGTACAGTATACCATAATTCTTATAATTACATAGTTGTAAGTGCACCTACAATTGGCTTGGCAGCATCGAGCAGGGCTCAGTAAATCTGGGATGACTTCTCAAAGGAAGTAAACCTTAATTGAAGGTTGGATAGACATTAACTTCACAAAGTAGATAATGGGGGGCAGGAGGAGGAGGAGGAACAGGAAGAGGAGAAGGAGAAGGAGAAGAAGAAGAAGAAGAAGAAGAAGAAGAAGAAGAAGAAGAAGAAGAAGAAGAAGAAGAAGAAGAAAAAGAAGAAAAAGAAGAAGTCCCTGCTATAGAAGCAGCATCTCATACAAAGAACAATGACCTAGACATGGCTTAGTGGACTCAGGAGCTAATGTGAAGGCTGCATTTCTACAGTGATAGGAGAGTGCTGCACTTTAGAATTCCCAGGAAATAGTCTCTGAGGCCAATTCACACACAAGATGCCTCTGAGAGTATGCTTTCTGGAACAATCTTATGAGCGGAGGGAGTAAGGGAAGAAGACCAGACAGAGAGAGTTGAATTGCAATACAGTTGTAACACAGGTCTCAAGTGATTCCACAGAGAGATTGGAGTCTGGATGGGCTGTTGTAGTTTTATGTCTTGTTGTGACAAAATGCCCAAGGAAAGCACCTCAGGGAGAAAAAGGTTTGTTCGGATTTACAGTGTGACTTATTGGGAAGTTACGGTGGTAGGAGTACAAGGCAGCTGGTCCCATCTGGTCCCATTGCATTATCGTCAGGAAACAGAGCTGAATGGTGGCATTCATTTCCTCTCTCCTTTCTATTCAGTCTAGAAACACAGCCTATTCATGATGACTCTTCCCTTTTCACTTAAATCTTTCTGAAAATATCCTCATAGACACACCCAGAGGTGTGTTTCCATGGTGACTCTGAATCTGAGCAAGTAGACAATGTGACAATGTAGATTAACCACCACAAGAGCCCATTAGGTATACCCTACACTGAGGCAAGAGGTCCCTGCCTCAATCAATTCCTTGATGAGGGCCTATAGTTTTGATGAGATAGCTTCCTCAGGCTCAGGACGATTCATGTAGAATGTTTCAGCTGGGATCTGGGAGTGGGTAATGCTCCAACAGCTGCAGAGATGAGCATCCTTGACTGTAAAAGTGAACTTAAGCAATGGGCCAGTGGCTCCTTCAGCATCACACGGAGAACCCATACCTTGTCAACTGTGTAGGGCACACCGAACCCTTCAGGAGTCATTGTAAGAGCAATAGGAGAAAAATAGACTTGGAAGTGAGTAACCTCAGAAGATCTGTGTTTTAAGGAGACCCCTCTTTTGGAGGCCAGGTGAAGACTAGATCAGAGGGAACCAAGACCAAGTTCAAGGCACACGATGGATTATAAGATTGTTATAGAGATTTGTGGGAGAGCATACAGGGTTAGAATAGTGTTAGTGGAGAAAGTTCTAAGTGGATGCTTTGCATATATAGCATGTAGAATTGACAGGATTTAGTTACTGATTAAGTGAATGAATGGTAGTCTGGCCTGATGTTCAACCTCTATTCTGATACCTTCTGTCTATTATCTACATTGTTACCATGGTGATGAGCTAATGTGCCAAGTTACTATGTAATTTTTCTGCTTAGGAGCCTCACTTGTCTGCCAATGCTTTCCCAATAAAGCCAACATTCCTCAGACTCAGTGAGATCTTTGCAAGTAAACTCTATCTAACGCTGAGATTTCCAGGAGTGACTGCTCATAAAAGGAAGTGGGGATGTGTATGAGATACACAACTCAATGGAGAGGGACCCACGTATACACTACCGTGTAATGCAGCTTTGCCCAGAAAGCTTCTCTCTTAGGATCAGGCTCTCTTTCCAGACCCAGTCTCTGTGATCCTGCCCATTTTTGTCACATCTCCTATTCAGTCTTGGAGCTGTACTGAACACCACACCCTTGTCTGAACTAACCCCCTGCCTCATGGTCTGGGCTCAGATTTACTTCTGAACTGACTTTTCATGTAAGTCACAGTTTCTTAAACTATAGATCACCACTCAGGCTCCCATCACTAGATATGATGAGGGTCATGAGAAGTTTGGCAATGGCAAAAAGTTTGGAATACTAGGTT
This sequence comes from Mastomys coucha, assembly GCF_008632895.1. NCBI lineage: Eukaryota > Metazoa > Chordata > Mammalia > Rodentia > Muridae > Mastomys > Mastomys coucha. The sequence goes on along the minus strand of NW_022196904.1, from coordinate 96,311,767 downwards.
CACATGTTCTGTTATGCCATGTAGTTCCACTTTGCTGCCTGAGACAACTCTGCTCAGATGTTTGTGTCAGCAGTTTTAGCTATTACTCTACTTATTAGGATTTCTACTCTCATGAAACACAATAGCTTCATTACAGAAAAGATTTTTAACCGAAAGTGGAAAGATTTATGTGGGATGGAAGTGAGGGCTAGGACACGAGGAGGTATGTGAAGGGTTAACCAAAACTAAGGGTGTATGTAAAAGCCTGTGGAAACACACTATTTTTTTGTAAGGCTACTAAAAATATTATTAAAATGTTTAAACAGGTATCTTTTTATAATTAAAATTTTTTTCTTTAACATTTCATTTTACATCCCTCTTACTGCCCCCTCCTGGTCACCCTCTCCCACCATCCTCCTCCCTTCTCCCTCCCCTTCTCTGAGTGAGTAGGCTCTACCTGGGTATCCCCCATGCCACTTCAAGTCTCTACAATGCTGGGCATTTCCTCTCCCACTGAGGCCAGACAAAGCAGCCCACCTAGTAGAAAACATCTCATGTACAGACAACAGCTTTTGGGATGGCCCTCGCTCCAGTTGTTTAGGACCCACATGAAGACAAAGCTGCACATCTGCTACACATGTGTGGGGAGGCCTAGGTCCAGCCTATGTTCTTTGGTTGGTGGTTCACTCTGAGCCCCAAGGGTCCAGGTTAGTTAACTCTGTTGGTCTTTCTTCCTCTAGAGTTCCTATCCCCTTTGGGACTTGTAACCCTTCCGCCTATTCCCTTTAGGACTTATAATCCTTCCTCCTTTTGGGACTTGTAATCCTTCCTCCTATTCTTCCATAAGAGTCCCCAAGCTCCATCCAATGTTTGGCTGTGGGTGTCTGCATCTGTCTGAGTCAGGCTGGGTGGAACCTCTCAGAAGATAGTCATGCTAGGCTCCCGTCTGCAAGCACAACAGTGTCATTGTGATGGTTTGTATATGCTTGGCCCAGGGAATGGCATTATTAGGTGTGACCTTGTTGGAGTAGGTGTGTCACTGTGAGGATTTTAAGACCCTCATCCTAGCTGCTTGAAAGCCAGTACTCTGCTAGCAGCCTTCAGATGAAGATGTAGAACTCTCAGCTTCTCCTGTACCATGTCTGCCTGGATACAGTCATGTTCCTGCCTTGATGATAATGGACTGAACCTCTGAACCTGTAAGCCAACCCCAATTAAATGTTGTCCTTTATAAGACTTGCCTTGGTCATGGTTTCTGTTCACAGCAGTAAAACCCTAACTAAGACAATCATTGATAGTGTCAGGGATTGGTGCTTGCCCATGGGATGGGTCTCAAGTTGGGCCAGTTATTGGTTAGCCATTCCCTCAATCTCTGCTCCATCCCTGTACCTACATTTCTTGTAGACAGGATAAATTTGGGGTTCAAAGTTTTATGGGTAGATTGATGTCTCTATTGCTTCACTGGGGTTCCTCCCTAGCTACAGGAGGAACTCTTCAGGTTTCATATCCCCAATGCTGTGAGTCACAGCTAAGGTCACCCCCATTGATTCTTAAGCACCCCCTTTATCCCAGGTCTCTCTCTTATCCTGGAGATACCCCCCACATCTTCAAACATAGGTATCTTTGTGAGTAGAAAGTGCTGCTCCCAGAAGGCACAGGTTATTAAATGAAAATCCCAGCACCAGATGTGGGATACCTGCCTCAGGGTTGTTGGTCACAGAGACCTCCAGGGGCTCTCTTAAGCAATTCATGGCATTACCATGAATTTTTTTGCCCATCAGAACTAGATGGTAATACTCTGTTGGTAAAGATACATAACTTGCCACCACATGACTTGGTGGCAGAACCCAGGAAATCAAGCTGGAACTGAGATGAATGCTTCTTTCCTGATGACTAGCTTGCAGAGTGTGGGGAGATGCATTCATGCTGCTGGCAGACACAGATCAACAGCTGCCTTACCCAGATGTGAACTCTGTAAACTATATTACTGACCTGACCGGCAAGATGGGTCTACTGGAGCAATAGTGGCATGCCTGCTACTGTGGGTAACCAACAGTTTTTATTTATGCCTGAGGCCTGCTCCACAGAAAGGAATTCATGTCTGGTACTGCGGACCTGGTCAAAAGCCCATAATTTAAGAGATAGTAGGAAGCGGGAATCTATTACTGTTGTTTTGCTAAATGGACACAGGGTCAAACTGAATTCTCAATATTTAAGTTTATACCAAGATTAGTGCTGCTTTCTGTCCTTGTTGAAGTCCTTGTTTGCAGTGGATAATGGGTAATAGAGAGCCTCATAACTGGTCAAAGAGCTGAGAATAAGTGTCTGTTGAACGTTCTGCCCTTAATGAGACAGCTATACCATCTTCTCCGAAGCTCAGAAGGAATTTTGTGGAGAGGAGACATAAGGACCCAGAGGACGCAGAGAGGTGTTGTCAACACTATCTCCTGACCTGATATGGTTATTGCACCGTGGTGTCTCAGTAGCTGTGTTACCTGCACATCTCTCTATAGCAGCTGGGGAATGAATGAGATTGGACCCACAAAGAAATTTTCAGAAGACAAGAGGCAATTCCCTTACAGTGGAAAGTACTAAAAATTTTAAGCCTCTGTACTATAATGAAATTCCTCCTAAGCATATTTCAGACTTATTTTAAAAGGCCATTATATCTTTCTTTTAAAATGATTTTTATTATTATTATTATTGAGGGGCACACATCATACCCCATCGTGGAGATCGGAGGACTAGTTTGTGGAGTCAGTCGCTCCTTCTCACTTTAAGTGGATTCTGGGGATCCACTCAGATGTCAGGCTTGCTCAGCAAGTGCATTACCAGATGATTCATCTCATTGGCCCATTTATTGTTTTCTTTTTTTATTTTATCTTATGCCTGCATTTATAGCTGTGGACACATGTGTGCAATACCAAAATAGTCCAGAAGAGGGCATAGGATCACCTGGGGATTGAAGGTATAGATGGTTGTGAGCTGCCATGTGGGTTTTGAGACTTGAACCTGGGGTCCTCTGGAAGAGCAACCAGTGCTCTTAACTGCTGAGCCACCTCTCCAGTTTCACAGCTTATTGTTTTCTTATAGCATAAAATCTCTGAATTTAGTATTACACAGGGCTCCTTCAGAGAGTATTAAGGTATATAGAGCAATTTGCAAAGGTGCTTACCAGCTAAGAACAGGTAGAACATTTTAGTTTCTGGATCTGCCCATGTTCTCTGACCTTCTGCCCACCATCCCTCCATCTTACTCTTTTAAATCCAATGCATTAATGCTGGGCTTGTTCCCCCCTAGCAGGTGAAATAGCCTTGTTTGAGGTGAGGTTTAGACGTGGCTTCAGCATGTACTAGGGACTGGATATTCTTCTTCTTACTCAATGGCTCTATTCCTCCTCATTTCCTAGACTACAACCTGATTTGGTAATGGGTCCCTGTAACAGCATTTACAGAAGGACTCCCAGGAAAGTCTCCAAAGACCCACAGGACCTACCCATACAAGTAGATGCTCACCTCTGCTCTCCTGTAATCACACTCTGATGTGAATCCTGTGCCAGCATGTCTTCAAGCTCTACCAGGCTGCAGCCCACAGTTGTCCCCCACCCCCAAGGGAAGCAGGAAGTTTAGACAGAGAGGGTTGGGAAGGACTTTGTAGGGTTTTAGGTCTCCATGTTGCCTCTGGAGCTATACAGAATACTTTTCCCAACATTGAGCACATTTTAGGTCTTGTCACATGTCAAGGGGAAAACCTTCCTCCTTCCCACCTCCCTGCCACCCTGGAGAGATGGGAAAAGAACAACTTGAGCTGATGGTCTTTGTGGTGGCTGTGCAGAGAGGCCTTCTCAGGAAGAATCAATATTCAAACTGCAGCCTGCTTTGGGTCAGTGCGGTAGATACCATAAGAAGCATTGTTACCTTGGAATTCTAAATTAGTTCTTTAAAACAATTCACAGGGATAAGATGGTGGCTTGGTCAGCTAAGTTTTGCCATGCAGGCATGAAGCCCTGAGCTCAGCCCCCGGAACCCGCAATTTCAAACTCCTGCTTCTACTTCCAAAGTGCTGAGACTGTAGGCATGTCCACTACTACACCGACCTAAGTACAACAACACTTCGAATTCAATACACTCATCTTTTTGGATCTTTGCTAGGTATGGCTTTATCAACTCTGTCAGCAAATCCTTTTGCTGTGAGCTGCCAACTGTCTTAGTTTTGCTGCAGGGAATACTTTAGACTCTTAAACAATAAGCATTTATTGCTCATGGTTCTGGAAGCTGGGAGGCTGAGATTAAGGTGCCACTACACTCAGTGACTAGTAAGGGTTCATACTGTGGTTCGTAGGCAGCTGCCTCACAATGCACCCTCATGTGCTGGACAGCATGCTCTGTCTGCTCTTCTGGTTCTATGGACTTTCTCCTCTTCTTTTCTTTCTCTCTTCCTTCCTTCCTTCCTTCCTTCCTTCCTTCCTTCCTTCCTTCCTTTCTTTCTTTTTTTGACAAGGTTTTACATGTAGGCTGGTTTTGAACTTACAGAGGTGATACTGCCTCTGCCCCCTGAGTGCTAGGTTTAAAGGCATATGCCACCATAACAGGCTCTCTTCCTATTTCATAAAGATGTTAATCCACTCACGGTGGGCCTACCTACTCTCGAAATGCCTAAGTGCTATCATATTGGGGACTGGGGATACAACATAAGAATTCAAGAGAACATAAGCATTTAAGTTCATGGTACCAAACTCCATTTATCAGTAACACTGTGAACAGAGATGAGTGAGAGAGAAGTCTGCAGGATGCTCCTGTTACATCTTCAAAAAATTGTCTGTGTGTGTGCACATGTGAGCACATGTGTGTGTGTGCGCGTGCATATGTGAGCACATGTGTGTGTGCACGTGTGCGCGCATGTGTGTGTGTGCACGTGCATGTATGAGCACATGTGTGTGCATGTGTGAGCACATGTGTGTGCACGTGTGAGCACAGTGTGTGTGCACGTGTGATCACATGTGTGTGCGCATGTGTGAGCACATGTGTGTGTGCACGTGTGAGCACATGTGTGTGTGCATGTGTGAGCACATGTGTGTGTACGTGTGAGCACATGTGTGTGCGCATGTGTGAGCACATGTGTGTGTGTGCGTGTGAGCACATGTGTGTGCACGTGTGAGCACGTGTGTGCGCGTGTGAGCACATGTGTGTGTGCGTGTGAGCACATGTGTGTGCGCATGTGTGAGCACATGTGTGTGTGCGTGTGAGCACATGTGTGTGTGCGCATGTGTGAGCACATGTGTGTGTGCACATGTGAGCACATGTGTGTGTGTGTTGGTGCACGCAAAAAAGACAACTTTGTGGAGCTTGTTCTCTCTGCTCACATGTTTTTGGCTTCATAGTAAATGCCTTTACCTACTGAACCATTTGCTGGCCCTCAGCGACCTCTTCTAACCCGACTCCTTTCCTCTGGCTGAGTCTGTTCAGAGCAGCCTTCAATTCTGGCTATTTAACTACAGCATTTTACTGGAAATGCTTTCTGCCCCAGTCCTTTCAGATGCCCCACAACAGTGCTGTTTCTTCTCTTTCAAAGAGCCAAGTCTGGCTTCCTCCCAGCCTCCAGGGTGAGATAGCTGCCTACCCAGTTTCACCTGGTAGAATGGCCTCCCATTGGTTTTTGAAATTAAGATAGTGCATCAGAATTCTTAGAATGCTCACACCTCCTCATGATCATTCTGCTTTTTAAACCACGTGTGCAGTTTCCTGTTGGTTGGTACTTTCTGGAGGCTGTGTCCTGTCCTACCTGGCATTAGTCAAATGCTGGGTCCACCAGGTGTTTAGGGCTGAGCTCCAGAGCCCACTCTGAGTCTGTTTGTTAGCACCTGGTCAACACCACTCTGCCAAGAGTTTCTGGAATCTTCCAGATTGTCATACAGCTTGGGTAGGGTAGAGAATGCAGGGAAGGGGGCTGATTATGGAGAACCATGGACAGGGGTAGGGATTAGTAGCTTTCAAAAGCATGGTGTTTTTTGTCTTGAAGACTATATGAACAGGGTTCCTTTGTAATTCTCCAGGTAAAAATGGCTCTTACAGCCTGGGTCTCCCAACAAAGGAATGACCCTTGATCTCTCCTGCCCATGTTCCCAACTGAAGTCTCTGGGGTTCTGTGATTTTTTTTAGCATACTGGAAACATATCCCCAGAACTTAAAGTTGAGGGTGGCTTTCCTGTTGCTCCACAGTGTGCATCTTTGGGTAGTGTTTCCAACCTAAACACTGGGCCAAATTTTGTGTAAACTATTTGGAGCCTTTTGCCACTATAGAGTAGACACTTTTCAAGTCCTACTTTTTAGACTGAATGAGAATGCATTCCATCTAGACAAAAATGTATCCTTGGCCATGATGGCTCCTGCCTGTGTCCTCTGCATTTGTGAGCCTTGGCAGTGTCCTCCAGAGGAGACTCTAAAGAAGACCTGTGGGCTCTACCCAGAAAGGTAGACGCTTAACTCCACTCTCTTGGAAACATCACTTGGCTGTCTTCTCACTCCTCCACAAATCTTTCCTCTTCTCTTCTAGTCTGACTGATCGATCATCTTGACTGAATTGAGCTTTGAGATTTCATTTTTAAAGTACTGGCTGAGGTACAAGGGTGATGGTTCTAGCAGTACGCAGAGCATCAGGGCTTTGACATGTGCATCACAATCCAGTGTGCACAGGGATGGCTAACACAGCGGTGTGTGTGCTGTGCAGTCTGAGGTTTGTGCTTCAACAGTGCCAGACACCTCTGCCTTCATGTTATCAGAAACAGATGGTGAACTATGGACAAATCCAGAAGCTTCTAGGAATGAAGATCTCTATCAGAGCCCTAGGAGAGGGATTACAGGCAGGTGCTTAAGCTGGCCAAGAGAGGGTGCTCAGTGCCCCCCCTTCTCCCTACCCTTGGCTATGCCATCCACAGAGACACAATTACTCTTATTTGCATTTTATCTAGAAGTGTCCCTCCCTGAGAGCCCTCCCTGTCACTGGGCTTCCCCGTTTCTATGAGCCCTCTGGAGGGTAGTTATAAAGAGAACCTGTTTTGGTATTTAATTCAAGATGGAGCATATAAATCCTGGTTTTATGGTCTGCATAAATTTTCAGTGGTTGTTATAGAGGCTTTCTGGACAGTCAATATCAAATTCCTTTCAGATTACTTGTTGAAGATGAGAAGCCATTGAAAAGGGAACAGGAAAAAAAAAAAAGAAAGAAAGAAAGAAAAAGAAGGAACTTGGTAGACAGTTGATTTCCTCAGACTCTCAAATCCTCATCCTGCAGAGATAGATTGTACAAGCTGCACAGCTCTGGCCCACCTTCATTCCTTTCCAAGAGTTGGGCACAAGAAGTTCTCAGATGGAGAGACACAGACTTTAAAGGTGGAAGAGCACAGAACACACTGTGCCAACCATTTCTCATGGGTAAAGAAAAGGAGTCACTCAGAGAAGGCCTACAAATCAGAGGTGAGAGAGAACTCTGGGCCCCAGCTTCCACCAATAACTGTCTACCACATAAGCTGTGTCCTGGTCCATGCTCTGTGCTCCTCAGGTTTAGCGCCACTTGCAAACCCTTCACATGACTGACAGACTTTCAGATGAAATGATAGCGCTAATAAACCACACGTTGAGGCTGGAGTCTCTGACATTCCTTAAAAATCACATAGCTGTGTTTGAGGAGGTGAGATCACCTCGGGGATACCTTTTCTAGCTGAAACCAGATTATAAAGGTGTTGAGTAGATCCTTGTATAAAACAGAGAGGGAGGGGCTGCCATGGCTGTAGGTGCTGAGTATTTAGGGAGACAGATGTTTCGAGAAGATTGCTAAGTAGGCAGGCACATTCATAGGCCCTCACATTATTTATGCAATTCCCATGAAGCAATTTCTGAAAGACCTAGAGAGCTCCTTGCTGCAAAGGAGCCAGAGCTCCTGATTCTGACAGGGCCATGATTTCTATTTCTCTTTCATTGTTCTGAGAGAAAAGCAGCCCTGGACTGCATCTGTGTATAAGTGGCATGAGGAAGTTAAGCATGGGGTCAAGAAGAAAGTTCTAGCCATGCTTCTGTTGTCCAGCTCTTTGGGGGAGAGCAGAAGTGCTTTCTAATCAGAGAAGAGTGGGAGCCAAGCCCAGCCACAGGTACTGTGTGCTTGTTTTTTTGTTTTTCCCTCAGTTTTCTGTGACCTGGTTGCCCTGGGATTGGCAAGGGTCTGAGTGGGACCCCTGACGGTAAGAAACATGAAGGTGAGGCCTGGAGCTTTTGGGGTTGGCCAGTGGCATAGTAGACCTTAGCTCCCCATAGAGCAGGGTTGACCACAAGGCATATTCTGCTTGAAGATGCGTGGTTTGAAGTTTTGTTGTTGTTTTCCATTGTTTGGGAATTAGTGCCAAACCACTGTGTCCACCCACCAGAAACTGAGTAAGAATTTTATGGGTAGAACCCCAACCAGAAGGTTAAACAGTGGAAAAGTTTCAAGTAGTGGGTGTGAGTTCAATTTCCCTGCCTGCCCCTTAACCTCCGGGTAATTATAGCTTCAAGCCTGAAATCTATGTCTCCCAAACTTGTGATTTCATATTGTCCCTGGAATCAACAAAGGTCATAAAATGAAGGCTGGCAAGGATTCTCTCCTCATTTCTATAAACACTGTTCTCCACCAGGACCTGCTCTGCTCTCAAAAACAGTAGAATACCTGAAGGCCATGCTGTTGTCCTGAGCCACCATCTCATCTCTTCCAAGCCAGAAGAGGCCCCCAAGAGATACACAGAAGCTTCATCCTGGAACAGTCCTTTATGAAGGCAGCAGCTGACAGGTGTTCTCACATGGGCAGGAAAGACCGACCCAACAGACAATCCAGGAAATGTCAGCATTTCATCTACCAACTTGAATAAACATTTCAACAACTAACTAAATTTACTGGCTTTACAGGACTCTTTAGAGGCACAGACATGACCCTTGGATTTTCTTTTAGTGTGTGTGTGTGTGTGTGTATGTGTGTGTGTGTGTGTGTATCTGAGAAAGGGTCTCTCTGCATAGTCCTTGTTGTTGTTGTTGTTGTTGTTTGTTTTGTTTTTTTGAGACAGGGTTTTTCTGTGTAGCGCTGTCTGTCCTGGTACTCACTCTGTAAACCAGGCTGGCCTTGAACTCAGAAATCTGCTTGCTTCTGCCTCCCAAGTGCTGGGATTAAAGGCGTATGCCACCACCGCCCTTGCATAGTCCTAACTACCCTGGAATTCACTATATTGAACAGACTGGCCTGGAACTCACAGAGATCCTCCTGCCTCTGCCTTCTAAGTGTTGGGATTAAAAGTGTAAGTCACCATGACTGGCCTCAATGCATAGGTTTAAAATATCTTTATTTTTTCCTAAAATTCTAAAATAGTAAACTTTAAGGGCTGAACATTGAGTTCAGTGGTAGAGTACCTGTCTAGTATACTTGATGCCCTGGGTTTAATCCCCAGCAACACACACACACACACACACACACACACACACACACACACACACACACTTCAAGATAGCAAATTTTAAACACAAAAAATAAGGTATATTGCATTTGGGTTTTAGATAATGTTCTTGACTGTTTTGCATGTGTACATGTATGAATGACTCCTCCCATACACAGAGAGAGAAAGAGAGAGAGAGACAGACAGACAGACACTGAGAGTACCTAAGGCAAGGAAACCCACAGAAGAGTCATTACATATCCATTGAAGCTATTATGGCCTGACATGATAGTGGATGTGTCTAATCCCAGTGCTCACAAAGCTGAGGCATGAGACCTGCGAGTCTGAAGCTAGCCTGAGCCACAGAGAAACTATCTAACACACAACTACACCTCTTACCATACATGGCCAGCAGAGTGCCACTATATTGTCTTGTCATGTTTTCTTATATATCAGTAGATATTTAGGACACATCCCATTGCAGGACAATATAACCACAATGGGAAGCCATTCTCCACATCTGTTGTTCTCTTTAAGTGTGAGTGATATTCTTCTCATATGAAGAACTGGTTACTGATAGTCATGAAAAGTTAGGATCCCTAGAGAGTTTTACAAACACCCATCTTCTCTACCTCCTTGACTTGCCAATGCTGGCCCATACTGGACATTGCAGCCTCTGCTGAATGCACACCGTTTATTAGCCCAGGAGATACTTGAGTAGCAATACACACCCAGGGCAGAGATTCCTGAAGTGAGGCAGGGAGGAGAGCTGGTTACTGGTGGGAGGACAGACAGCCTCTTTCTCTCACTCAGCACCAGATCTCCCCAAGGTGTTGTCCTAAGATCTGATCAGGTTGCTTCTCTTTCTACCAGGATTTTTTTTTCAAGATGTCACAGTATCCTTCTATCCTGGAAAAAAAAAAAGCCAGAAAAATCACTGCCGCCCCGATCCCCAATTTAATGAGACAACGACTGTATTTTTCAAAAGGAATATTTACTAGGAAACTAATGGGCGACCAAACAGAACACAAGAGAACAGAGGCAGAGTTGCAAATGAGCTGAGGGAATTCAGATTGATAGCCAGCTTGTGACCACAGCTGGACTGGCTAGGTAAAGCTATCCACACACAAAGCCATCTGTTCACCACGTGGGCAGTCTTCTTCGCCTGAATGCCCCCGCAAAGCTATCTTTGAGTCAGTAGCTTATTCCATAGTATCCCAGGGCTGCTAGCTCGATCGAGGTGAGGAGATCCTGAGGTGGGAAAAACAGGCTACCCCAGGATCTCCCATTGCCAAGGACGTGTCAAAGCTTAACAAGATGGCTGCCTGATAATCTTTTGCTGGAGCCATTCTAGTTTCTTTGGGACCATTCTTCTAGGAGCATCTGCCTGGACCTAGTGACAATATTTCTGCTCACTGTCCTGTTGGCACTTGCCCTTCATACTTTGGTTCTAAACACTGATATGGTTCTGGATGTATGAATGGAAGGGATGGGCAGAGAGGACCCACAAGGAAAGGGAGGTGTGTTCTCATTTTATCAGACATAGGCTGAACTTTGAACCCCTTCAAATGAAGCTGGAAGGAGACAGGAGTGGATCTGGCAGGCCGGGGAATGCATTAAGCTTGAGTGAATTAACATCGCCTTACACAACCAAAGGCCTCCACCCTTTAAAGACATGACAAGATCCGGCATTGGCAGTAGGATTGCTTGTACTAGGTGTGTATGGAAGCCAGAACCTTCAAACATCTACTGTGATGCTGCATCTCTCAGGTACAACCTATACTGAAACATGAAGTGAATTGAAGAGAGGCCACTCTCCAGGAAGGCTAACTGCAACCCAACTCTGGACTCTGTTACAGAGACTGGAGGGGAATGGAACTGTGGAGCAGTGATGCAGGGGAAAGGCCTTCTAGACCCATGATGAGAGAGGACCTCTAGGTAACAGCCCCCAGCCCTTCAGAGGTGCTGGGGCCTTTGGCTTCATTTCCTGGAGTCAGACACAGGAAGGATGAGGTGCAGAACTGGCAGTAGATTGGTCCAGAAGGATGCTGGGTAAAGGATGAGCTACCCTGGGGAGAGCCCTTGGCCTTCATTCTTGTAGGTATTTCCATTCCCCAAGTGCTGAAAAAGTGGTATGTGTCTGAGATGGAAAAGAGCCTCTCTGTGTGGCTGCCCAAGTCGATACCCTGGGCTGGTGCATATGGAAACACCCAGAAGGCAGTTGTATCAAGAAAGCCCCAAAGCTGTGTCTTTTCTTAGTGTCATCTCTCAGTGATCTCATCTCATAACACACACCTCTGTGTCCAGGAAAGAATGTTCCAGGATGCATACGCCACTGGGAAGTAAGCATCTTTAACAAGGATGCCATGTTTCATTCTAGTAATATCGCCGCTGGAAAGGAAGAGGCTGCTAGCTGCCTGGAAATAATGTGTTAGAATCCCAGAACCTGGGTTCTGCTGTGAAGAATGACCATGACTAAGTGGGACTATGCCATGTGCATGGGAGGGAACAGTGAGTTTGCTATGAACTGACCTGCCTTGCAATGAGACTTTTTCCAGGCTGGCTTGGTCTAGTACTCTCTTGGGCCATTCCTTGGAAAACTGGAACACTTTCTGGGGTTGAATTATTTTCTGAAGACAGTCATTAGCTCACAGGTAGTAGAGTTTGATTTGAAATCTGCTGCCTATTTAGCACCTGGATATATATATTTATTTAAATATTCTGTCCTTCCAGGGCATCCAATCAAATGACTGCATGTTAGACTGACCACTGTCAGGATCAGTGTCGTGCCCATACAACCAAAGGCCGTACATTAACCACTAGGAGTCTTGGCACTCAGGACTCTTATTATGCCACCTGCTCTCTTCCACAGTCCAACTTGGTTTTTGACAGTGAGGGATGAGCTTCCCTACAGCGTATCGCCTTGGGCCACCTGAAGAAAATAGATGAACCATTCAGATTCACCAAATCCAATTTGGAAAGAGGGCCAGTTATTGCTGTGGTTACAGCTGAGTATTTCATCACCGGAGTCATCTGGGTGTTGCTAGGTGGGAAAAGTTACTGAAGATCTTTGTTACATGGTGTCCGACTGTGTCCTTGGCACAAGCGGTCTTCTTATCTTTAGTCATCGTTTCTGTAGGGAGAAGAAACAGAGAGTGATCTGGTTTTCACTTGCAGATTTTTAATGTGTACCAAACAAACACCAGGCACTGAGATGGATGCTGGAAACATACAAACCATGTGTGAGATACTCATCCAGATTTCAAAGGACTCGTAAGGGGATAAGGGAACTACAGAGGTGCACACAACCTTCTGGCAGAATCTTTGAGGTCACTGAAGGGATCCTAAAGTACAAGTGCCACGTGGGCTGAAGGCGAGTTTGGGCCATTTGGGCAGAGGAGAAAGCCCACGTGGAGGCAGGAAAAGGAATTGATGCAGAGGAAGGATCATCAGATCTGAGCTGCAGGGACTGCCCTGTGAGGAGTATGGCGGCAGCAAGAAGACGGGACTGGAGGGAGGGGGTTTGAGTGGTGAATCCTTGTAACACTCAATCCTCATTTCCCAGCTGTGAAAGGTACACACGTGTGTGCTCGAGTGTGTGTTTTCCTGGGGGAGAGCCAGGTCCTTGTATGTGTTGGGTGAGTGTTCTAGCACTAGGCTACACACCCAGCCCTGAACAGTGATCTTAGTAGAACCACAGGCTTGGCTTGGGTAAGTGAGTTCTCTTGTGTTGCTCACTCAACCCAGCATGCAGCTGAAATTCAATTCACGGCATTACCTTTCTTTATATACAGATATGGGTATTAATACAGCAGGCATAGAAGAGGACAGAAAGCAAGGTGACTTCTGTGGCTACAGTAACAGAATTTTACACACAGGCCGAGAGGGCAGCAAATGCTCTCAAATTGGAATGTGCAGACTGTATTTCAGAAATCAGAGTTCTGTAATACAGCTACAACTTACAGAAAGTAATTAAAGCCAGGGTACATGGAAGATAGAAAGTCATGTCTGCCTCTGAAGTATGTATGTGCTTGTATATACACACGCCCTCAGGGAAGATGTATTCACTTGTGGCAGGGAAGGGCAAATAGATATTTGTCATTTGAACAAATTTTAACAGATTGCCTGAGGTGTACAGACAAACTAGTACATATGTGTTCAGACCCAGAAGTCATTTCTATACTGGGCTAATTATGCCTTGCCTGGAATATGTTCACAGGGTTAGACTTTTAAAACTGGTTCCCATATGGAGAAAAACCACTAACAAAGGCCATGATGCCAATGACCTAAGTAATACCATGGCTCTAACTGGACACTGCTACTGCGGGGGACTCATTTGGTGTCTTTCTTTGTCTGTGTAAAATAACCAGCCTCTGGCCTAGCCTCAGGGCATGTTGAGAAGTGGCCTGCTAGTTTCTCCGGAAACCCTTTGGCTCAGTAAGTCTTCTGGCACCAGTCCTGTCTGGGCCTGATGTCTCTTGTTTTCCTCCTCTGGATATTGCCACTAGGTTCCAAAACATGGTGGCCAGGGACCAAGCCCACAGACTGACAGGAGAAAGGAGTTTTGATCTATCTGAAGGAGTGGCTGGTCATTTCTATCAATAGTCTTACAAGAGCCAGGGAAAAGTCAGGTGCCTAGGCTATGTCTGAAAAAAAGGAGCTAGTGTAGAGTTTGACATGGATGACTTATGCTGTTGCCCAAACCCTTTGTCTCTCACTGGGGATGTGTGTGTGAGAGAGAGGGGTGGAGCGAGTGCTCATACAGTTGCACCAAATAAAACCCATTGCAACATCTTTCTGACATGTATCATTCAAGGAGTTGCTTCTCATCCAATATCTTCATAAAAAGATCTTAGAGGAGAGTTTTCTCTAGCTCAGAACAGCACTGACCTAATAGGGGCTATGTAGGGATGGGAGAGTGGAGACAGAAATGGTGGTTTAAGCACTCTGTGTCCAATCTCGGCCTTGCTGGTTCCAGTGCTAGAGCACATCAGCTCTTTCCTGTGACCAGACGCAGTGGCTCTAGGCTGTGTCCTGGGTTTGGAAGGCTTCAGGATATTCAGCAGCCTGACAGGAAGTGGTGGCTACAATCTTATCTGACCAGAAAGGTTTCTAAGTGGATTTAATTGTCCTGAGACATAAGGACTTGATTGGAATTAAATTGAATTGAAATCGAAGACAAGAACTGTCCCAGTGACAACCGTAATGTGCAATGACACTTCAATCACAAAGATGACAGCTGATGTGAGACAGGCCATTCAAGCTGACCCCAAATTAAGAACAAAGGATGACCGAAGGGAGCAGTTGATTATATCTTGCTGTGAATTTGAAAATGGGTTCTGATTACAGGAAGTTTCTAAGGGCTTTAGACTGAGAATTCTATCAAAAATGGAAGTGATTCTTATTGTATGAGTCAATCTTATATGTGCTTAATATTGTTACTCTTGCACTTTAAATTCTTTAAAAAAATGTAAAATATTAGCATTTTCTGGCTGTTTAGTACAGCTTTACAAATATTTATATGAAACAAACACTACCCACCTAGAACCCGGTGAACATCACCTTCCCTCAAAGGCAGTGTTTCTTTTTATTCCTCTGTTTTACCCCTCATAGAGCTAGCATTCTAAAGAAATAAGACAGTGTGTGGATTCCTGGGGATGGGGTGATCATAAGCTCTACAACAGGACCCACCGCTATTGTGCCAGCCAGGTAGACATACCGTCAAGGTGACTTCTAAACACGTTCTTCATTCCCCACTGCGCCTCTCAGCCCTCATCAGGCAAGCTTCTTTTGGAGTTGGCTGTGGTCTATACAGAAGCTACAACTAGTCAACGTGCATAGACTAAGTGACCTTGGGGCTCAGTCCTAAATGAGATTTCTCCATCACCCCTTCACCAGGGAGCACGGTGGAAGAGGGGTGGAAGTCAGGGCTAGGGAGCACTACCTTCTGGGCAGGACATGGCTGATGAGCTTGTGAATGTTCTGAGGCTGGACTCCTGCACATGACCTGGACTCATGGTGACACTTCCTCACAGAATGGGGAGGGCTCATGGGCCCACTTCTCCATGAGGGACTAACAACAGTTATTGATGGCCAAGGGAAGAGGAGTCACTTCCTTCAGCGGTGCTACCACAATTCAGTAACTGTCCTCCTACCCAGCAGCCCTGGACAGCCTAAGTAAACTTAGTGGGTTGCACACACCAGACATATGAATGGAGGAGGGTGGACCTGTTGGGAAGGAAGATTTTAAGAAAAGGAGAGGAATGGGATGGGATAATATGGGTTAAAGTGTAAAGGAATAAAAATTAAACCAACTAAAGAAACAGAAGAAATAAAACTGTAAACGGAATGACATTTCCATCAGCAGCTTGAGATAACAGCTTAGAAAATGGAAATGTCGCCGGGTGGTGGTGGTGCATGCCTTTAATCCCAGCACTTGGGGGGGGGGGGCAGAGACAGTCGGATTTCTGAGTTCGAGGCCAGCCTGGTCTACAGAGTGAGTTCCAGGACAGCCAGGGCTACACAGAGAAACCCTGTCTCCAAAAAAAAAAAAAAAAAAAAAAAAAAGCAAAGAAAAAAAGAAAAGAAAATGGAAATGTCCACTTGGGTAAGAATTTGTATATCATATCTCATTTAATCCTTTCTATAAACCTTTATGTCCAATGGGACAATTATAATTTTCCCCTGGCAAGATAAAGGATTTGATAAAGGTAAGAAACAGCATGGCAAGGCTCTGCCACCATGTCCTTATGATCTAAATGCAAGCTCTGGAGGAACACACTAGGCTCTGCATGCCATTACAGGATCTTTCTATAAAACAGTCTTAGGGGGCTGGAGGACCTCTTGCAGAAGATCAGTTTGGTTCCTAGTATCTGTGTCAGGTGGCTTACAACAACTGCCCCTAAGTGAAGCTCCAAGGGAATCCAACATCCTCTTCTGATTCCCAAAGGCATCTTATCTCACAGGCACATAATACAAAATAAAGTTTTAAAAAATCCTTAAAGTGAATCAAGTCCATAGTCAAGAAGTTAAGGTAAAAGGTATAGTAAAATGGTGTGTGTGTGTGTGTGTGTGTGAGAGAGAGAGAGAGAGAGAGAGAGAGAGAGAGAGAGAGAGAGAGAGAGAGACAGAGACAGAGACAGAGACAGAGACAGACAGAGACATGTACATGTGACCCACAAAGAATAGCTCATTAGCTACACACAGAGGCAAGGGTTCCAGTGACAACGTTATTTAAAAGGCAAATATCACATTTTTTTTTTCAAGAGAGGCAGCACATTAGGTAATTACTACTTACTGAGATCAAGTAGAAGACACATGGAGTGTGCTACGCCAAAGCTGTATCATTACATTTACTCATTAACAAACTCAACAAACATTTACTGAGCACCAGCACATACGAAGAACCATGCCTACTCACCTCTTAAAAGAGCTCAAAGCAACCATGAGACACCCAGAATAATGAATAACTCTCAGTAGAAAGCTCTGTGTGCTATGCATGTGTGCAGGACACATGATGCCATCTATCCAAATCACAGGATAAGAAGGAAAATAGTGTAATAAAACGGGTTGGGAGGGAAGTTCAAGAATATACATGCTGCGCTAGATTATGAGAGGAGATCAAAAGTCTGGATTGTCTTCTAGTAGAGGAATTTGGCTTGCTAAGGCTTAGCACTGGGAAAACTCCCCCAAGGAGGCAACTTATACCCCATCCTGTTTCTGTACAGTTATTTTACATCTTCAATTTGAAATGCTAGTGTCTAGATAGCCACAGCAATTTTCCATTACCATTGAAGACCTGAACTGATAATTCTATTCCTATTAATTGGAAAATCAACTTTGCAATGACAGTTGCAATACACAGAATTTGTAAATGGCAAACTAATGAAAAAAAAAGTATATTTACTCAGAAGCAATTTGTTATTTTGTGACACTAATTTTTGTCTTATGTTTTACTTTAAATTTATTTGTCTAGATTTTAAAAAAAAGACATGCATGGTTTTATGTAGCCCAGGCTAACTTTCAACTTGACACATAGTTGAGGCAAGCCTTAAGTTCCTGATCTTCCTGCCTCTACCTCCCAAGCTATAGGTACTATAGGTCCATATTTGTACCATGATGCACAACTTAATTGATTAATAAGGCACATGCCTAACAACAATCTGCTATACTAGAAAATTACTAAATTCATAATTCTAATGGCCATATTTAGGATAACTTATTTTTTTCTATTTTCGGGTGTGTTCTTTCAGATAGGTGTCTCTATGTAGCTCAGGCTAGATTCAAACTTCTGGCAATCCTTCCGCCTTAGTTTCTGGAGTCCTGGGGTTACAGGTGTATGACTCCATGCCTGGTTTCAATTTGTCAAGTATAGACATAGAAAAACATCTTGTAAAGTTGATTTCAAGATGTTTATATTGATTTGACCCAAAGCTTCGAGTTTTTAATATTTTAAGCATCATAAGGAAAACTTTTTTGTTTAATACATAATAAAATGGTTGCTGTTTGAGACGTGATATAATTATGTGTTAATTCAGCCATTTTAGTTCAAGGGGCTTAAGCCTATCAATTGCTTAAATAGTACCTGAATATTCAAAAGAATTTTGCTTGTTAGGTTTATAAAATATTGTTTACTTATCTAAAATTTTTGAAAGAATTTGGTTAAATGTGAAATTGATTTTAGAAGTTTATGGTTCTGAGACTGGAGCAGCCAGCCAGGAGGCACAGGCCCCATAAGTCCCAGGGGAGCCGCAGGGTGGCAGGGACAGGATCCTCTCAGCTTCCGAGTGACAGAGGAGGATCAGATTCCTTCTCTGCCCCTTCCCTGCAAGTGGAGGGCCTACGGCCAGGGGACGCCATTTTCTCTCTGGTAAGTTTCTGAGACCAGAGCAGCCAGCTGGGAGGCACAGGCCCCAAGAGTCCCAGGGGACTTGCAGGGTGGCAGGGACAGGACAAGCTCTAGTCAGAGACACTAAGAACATCTAACACCAAAAAGCAAGAGATGGCAAAAGAAGGAAGACCAAAAGGTGGACAGTACACTCCTTCTTAAAAGGGGGAACCAAATACTCAGGAGCAGAGACCGAAGGAAGGGCAAGCCAGCCTAAATATAGCTATCTCCTGAGAGGCTCTGACAGTACCTGACTTAATACAGATGTAGAGGCTCACAGACATCTATTGATCTGAGTACAGGGTCCCCAGTGAAGGAGTTAGAGAAAGGACCAATGGAGCTGAGGGGTTTGCAGCACCTTAGGACGAACAACAATATGAACTAACTAGTACCCTCAGAGCTCCCAGGGTCTCAACCACCAACCAAGGACCGCACATGGAGGGGTCTGATTGTTCTGGCAGCATGTGTATAGTAGAGGATTGCAATTTGATCATCAATAGGAGGAGAGGAGCTTGGCCCTGTGAAAGCTCTGTACCCCGGTGTAGGGGAATGCCAGGGCCAATAAGTGGGAGAGGGTGGGGTGGCAGACATGGGGAGGGGGCAGGCAACAGGGGTTTGTTTTTGTTGTTTTTGTTTGTTTCTTTGTTTTTTGGAGGGGAAACTGGGAATGGAGAAATTTACATGTAAATAAAGAAAATATCTCATAATAAAAAAAATTTAAAAAAAGTTTATGGTTATTAATGTGTTAAATTAAAGAGCTGAGAATTCTATAAAGTAAAGTGAATATTTTAGTTAAAGACAAAAACAATTAGCTTACTGGTTCACATTGTATATCATACACTAAGGACTGTTCTGGGAATTCCGCAAGTGATTGACCCATCACCACCAACCATACTGAGGGTGTACTGTTCATCTTCTTATGTTATATGCAGGCTCCCCACACTTCTAATCATCCTTATTTTATTTTTATAATACTACCTGAAATATTTCATCATGCTTATTTCCTATTTCTTCCTGAAGGATTTAAGTTCCACTCAAGAGAGAATTCTCATCTTTTCAATGTGTCACCAGCACCCACTGTAAGTATTCAGCTGATATTTGTTGAACAAATACTTGAAGGCAGCAATTCCATTTTCAAAGTGATTGTTTCAAAGGAAGCCTGGCTGATCCTTGCTCGAACAGAATGTCACAACACAGCAAATGATGCCATGGAAATTCTAGTCTTGAAACAATCACTGAGATAAGCTGTCAGCCAGGCAGCCAGCACGAGGATCCAGACTTTGAGAGTTCCAGAGAAAGTACCCGCCCCACCCAGTCTGCCTTTTAAACTATGGTTAGCTGATGAGGGTCATCTGAGGCATTATGCTTGAGGCTGTAAAATCTCACAGGAGATAACCAACAGGACCCTGGCTGCTGTTGCCTTTAACTCTCATGGGTGTGGTCTAAGGCTTGGAGAAGTAAGTGCCACAGAAAAAGCAGGGGTCTAGGAAAAAAGCATGTGAGTTTGCAAGGTGGTACTTACTTATTTTTATGGATTAAGAGAACCACTGTGCTCCCAGATTTGAAAGCTGGTATGCAGAGACTATATAAGAAATCAGCAATCACTCTATGTCTCATAAGATGAGAGAAATTGGTTTTCCACCCAACAGGAATGTACTCAGGGCTGACTCTGTCAGGAAATTTATGGGGTACAGGTCATATGATGATGAATAGCATGCTCTAGCCTCAAGCATCAGCTGGAAATTCAGAGGATGACACATACACAGATGATATCAAGTGTCACCAAATACTATGTCAGGGTGAGGGCCAGTGAGTTAAGCAGCACAGACAGAGAACACTTAGCTCATCTCATACAGGAGGAGCTTCAGGATACTTTCACAGGATGATAGCCAATCAGACACTTAAATGATGAACTAGATGTAGGTGAGTAACGGGTAGAAAAGAGAGCTTAGAAAATCAAAGCAGGAACAAAGATGCATAGTAACTAAAAAGAATTAAATGGACCAAGAGCAATTAGGCATGGCCCCAACCATAATGTGTAAGAGGGAGACAGACAAGGGTCATGGAGGGGCTTGACAGCCAGGGAACCCGAGGTTGTTTAGGACACAGGGCAGTTCCTAGAGGATTTTAAGTAGTGTAGGCAGGGGAGGAATGGGAGATCAACCCAGATCTCTGGGTAGGGCTGTGAGGATATATCCTGGCAGGACTGCTCCTGGGAGTAGACAGCGCCTTCTGCTGGCTGCCTAGAGATAAAGAGGTCTGAGGAAAATGCAGGGCTTGCTTTGGCTTCAGACCCTGCTGGTAAGTGCATGAATTTTGCTGCTGCTGCTATTCTTCCCTGAAGTGGGAAATCTAGTTACCTTGGCCTTCCAAGGTGGACTGAATCCTCCAGGCCTCCTTCAGTGCCAAACTGGGACTGCTGGAGCGTCTACCCTCATGGACAGAATAGCTAACACATCCTCAACCTCTCTACCACGCAGACAGCCACTGCCAGACTGCCCGGCTTGCTGTGTAAATCAAGCTAATAAACTCTGCAATCTATATTCATTCTGTCAGTTCTTTTCCTCCCGAGAACACTGACTAATGGAGGTGGTGCTGCGCTAAAGGATAAAGCACACAGTGTCCAGTTGTCCTACTTTTTTTTTTTTTTTTTTTTTACCCATTTTAAGATGGATCATTGGTTCAGATGTTGTACCAGTCTAATCCAACCCTCATTACATCATGTTCTCAACAGCATTCATTCCCCAGTTTCCCAAATGGGGCTGGGCCTGACGGCTGCTTGGATAATGCAGGAATTTTACATAGAAGTATATAGATCTAAGAGAATGTAAGAGCCCACAGCGGAGGTCATAGATATAGTAAACTTCTAGGTTAAGACAGACTTCTCATTTTTAATTTGCACGAAGCAATAAATCCACTTTTTGGAGCAGTTTGAACTGAGGTTTCTGTTCCTAGAAGCCCAATGTATTACTTGTCTTGGGATATGAGAGCTGTCCCATTCAAAACCCTCAGGACCAGCTAAAGACAAAGTCCAACCTTTTCCCTTTAGGGTGATGCAGGCTAAAGGAACTAATGAAAAGCAGGTGCTGCTTTAGAAGAACCACGTCTTTGCATCTATGATGTCAGAACTGATCAGAATATATTTTAGAAGACATTAGTGGGGGTGGAGCAGGCACTACAGAATATAGCACAGCACTAAATTAAGGGGGAAAAAACTCCATTAGCTTTTAAGGTTTTAGAAACAACGGGTTTTTACTTTCCCAGTTTTACTGCATTATTGTTCACTATGCATCCTACTGGGTTTGGAAATTATGGTGACATTGAAGCAGATGATTAGGTTGGGGAAGGAATAGCAAGATCAAAACAACTGAAAGTAAATTAGCAAAACCCCTTACATCACAAAGCATTTGGGAATGTGAGGTCTCAGGGGCTGTGAGTCAATGCCAGCAGGGTAGAAACAAAAGAATTTTCCTGAGAATTCTTAGGCTTCGTTTTTCATCTCACATTGTTAAGTGAAGCGAGTAATATTAACACCGAAGGGAAAACAGTTCTTAGAGCCAGCATAATTGTGTGATCCCTAACCATGCAAGACCCTGGTTGAGCTCTGTGAGGAACAGCCATGTCTTCTAAATGGCTGAGATGTGGGGCTGCAAGTGTGATGAGAGTGGGCATCTGCATGCTCTTTCCAGGGACACTATAATAGAGGAATCCGCAAAGGTCAAGTACAACAGCTACAGGTTGAGATTCATCTTAGTGATCACTCTGGTTAATAACAAGTGTCAGCTTGACAGGATCTAGAATTGCCTGGGAGACAGGTGTATCTGAGAGATGATCCAGTTTAAGTCAACTGAGGCAGGGAGAGCCAATCCGTGGGCTGGGATCCCAGACTATATAAAAATGTGAACGCAGCCGGCTAATACCATTCATCTGTTTCCTAATGCCACACCTCCCTAGTTGTAAGGCTAGGAGTTAGCCAAATAAACCCATTGTCTTAGTTAAGGTTCCTATGACTATGAAGAGACACCTGACACAGCAACTCTTATAAAGGAAACCATTTAACTGGGGTTGGCTTATAGTTTCAGAGGTTTACTCCATTGTTATCATGGAGGGAAGCATGGTGACATACAGACAGTGTTGGAGAAGGAGCCAAGAGAGTTCTGTATCTCGAATGCAGCAGGAAGAGAGAGATACTGGGTATGGCTTGAGCTTTAGAAACCTCAAAGCCAGGGAGCTGCGAGTTGTCATGCAGACATGGCCAAGTCCAAGAACCACACTACACACAACCAGTCCCACAAATGGTACAGAAATGGCATCAAGAAACCCAGGTCAAAACGATATGAATCTCTTAAGGGGGTTGACCCCAAGTTCCTGAGGAATATGCGCTTTGCTAAGAAACACAACAAGAAAGGCCTGAAGAAGATGCAGGACAACAATGCAAAGGCAGTGAGTACAGTAGGTGCAGAGGCCATCAAGCCCAAGATACAAAAGGGCCCCAGCCGCAAACTCAGCCGTCTGGCGTTCATCGCTCACCCCAAGCTTGGGAAGTGGATTCAAAGCTATGTGGTCAAGGGGTGTAGGCTCTGCCAACCAAAGCCCAAGGATCAAACCAAGGTCACAGCTCCAGCTAAGGCCCAGGCTTCAGCTCCAGCTCAGGCTCCCAAAGGTGCCCAGGCACCTATGAAGGCCTCATAGAAAAGGCTCCTGCCAATGTGAAGACAGGTACTGGGACACACCTACTTACACATTATTTGCAGAAGACCAGTGTCCTATGCTGTTTTTACAAATAAACTTGAGGCAAGACCTGTTTAAAGAAAGGAAGAAAAAAAGAAAGAAAGAAAGAAAGAAAGAAAGAAAGAAAGAAAGAAAGAAAGAAAGAAAGGAAGGAAGGAAGGAAGGAAGGAAGGAAGGAAGAAAGGAAGGAAGGAACAACGAAGAAAGAAAGAAAGAAACCTCAAAGTCCACCCCCAGTGATTCACTTCCTCCAAAAGAGGCACATATCCTAATCCTTTCAAACAATGCTGAAGAGAAAGATATTGGGCATGGCTTGAGCATTAGAAACCTCAAAGCCCACCTCTAGTGATACACTTCCTCCAACAGTGGCACATATCCTAATCCTTTTAAACAATGCTACTTCCCATGACCCTAAGGGCGCCATTTGCATTCAAAACTCCTCACTCCTTCCTTCCCTCCTTGTTTGTCTCAGGTGTTTGGTCACAGTCACAAGAAACACAACTAACACATTGATACAGTGAGAGGGAGAACCTTTCCCAAAGCGGCCTGTGTGGCCCATCCACTCTGGATGGGTAGGGTGGTTACACTCTAGCAGCAGTGGTCGGTCTAAAAGCACTGTCTGGGACCCAAAGCCCTGTTTCAATCTGTATTTGTCAGCCTCTGTGATGATGATAAACACCCCCCAGTCCTAGCTGCTTACACAATTAGCGCCACTTCATGGCTCACAGTTTGTGGGTTGGCTGCTGCTCTGCCAAACAAGTAAAGGATGCTGCTTTGTCTTCACACACCAGGTGAGGGTGGAAGGAGCTCCTTGTGTGCTGTCCCCAAGATAGAGCCCCTGGGGTAGAGGTAGCAAGAGGCAGCACTTTATACACCTCAAGGTTAACCAAGCACTGGCTTCTCATCAAGTCTATGTTCTACCACCAAGGAAGGCAACAAGGCCAAGTCCAAAGTTACTGATGCGAGACCTGACAAGACTGCAGAGGGTCACACAGAAAGAATACGAAGGTCTGTCTACTCAGCCTGCTTGTTTTGCCGCTCATGTGCTGGTGATGGTGAATGCACTATTTAAGGCTCAGTTTGTTTCGTGAAGGACAATACTGCTTGCTTATTTATAGGCTGCACTCTTTACCTTTCTTGTTATTGTGACACAGTAGTTAACAAAAGCAGCCTAGGGGAGGGGAGGCTTATTTTGGCTTTCAGTTTGAGAGGATACAGTCTTTGCCGTGGGAAAGGGATGGCAGCAGGGACACCAGATACTGGGTGACATTGTGTCCACAGCCAAAAAGCAGAGATGGGTGTTTGGTGTTCAGCTCACTTTTTCTTTCCCCTTTTTATTTAGGCCAAATCCTGAGTACATGGGACAGTGTCGCTCCCACTTAGGTTTGGGTCTATTTTTCTCAGCTAAATCTTCCTGGAAGCTCTCCTTTAAAGATACGTCTAGTGTTAGCATTCCTTCTAGGCTCCACCCTACAGTTACGCTGGCCTGTGAGGATGGCAGGCAGGGTCAGCACTGGAGGGAAGTCAGGACAGAAATGGAGAGACACAGGCTGGGGTTTAAGGTGGTAAGAAGACAAGGGTACATCAGACCGATGCTCATAAGTGCTATACAATGGGGAACCCCTCTCCAACGGGCTTGCTGTGGTCTAAGGCTGCGGCACAGCCTGGTCACCCAGCTTCCTGCAGGCCAGGCAGAATGGAAACCTCTAAAGACCATGCCTGCCAGGCCCCGCCCCATCGATTCTCCCCTGCCTACTGCCTCCATGCTGCTCTGCAGTCCCTTTCAGAACCTGTACCATCTTCTCACCATCTACAGACTTCCTGTGGTTCTCACCATTGATGTCATCCAGGCTCCACTGTATCTTTAGCACCTTATTATAGTTCCTGGTTCTTTCTAAGAATCACTGCTCTCTGTAGCCCATTTCAGAAGGCCCCAGACTCTGCCATCTCTGGGTGGGGCTGTGGGGATGTCTTTCGTCCTCACAGCCTTTGCTGCTCCATCTTAACATACAATGTCCCCTCCCCACTCAACCTTTTACATCTCCTCCCTGTTATCACTGAGGACCAAGGCCCCTCTTGCTCTTGATTTTCCTTTCTATGCCAAGCCCTGCCTCTGCGCCACTCTAGTAAAGCAGGGTTTGTTGGTATTTTATCCTTGAGCTAACTCACCAGGCCTCCTGGCCTGCACTCTGGGGAAGCTGTAGAGGCCTAGCCTCATACTCATTGTGTCTCCTGAAGAATTTTGTCTGAGAGTTTATGAAAGGTGAGCTATTTCGAGAGAATTCTGTGTTCTGTCACAGAGAAGATAATGCTAGTTTATCAAACTACTTCAGTAATTCCGAAAAGAGAACTCTGTGTGACACAACGTCAGGGACACAATGGGTGTTGTTGCCATTTCCAGGAGAGTTGAAGCAGAATTAATCAGGGCATGAGACAGGAAGTGAAGCATGGCGCCTTACTGAGGCCAGGGTCTTCATGAAGGAGGGTGCTTTCATCTTCAGTTGCTGTTGTCCTGTTCTTCTTACCTTGTGGCAGCACACAGCAGGGAGGAGTACCCGTGCATGAGGAGATAAATCTGCTTGCAAGGACTGTGCACACATGTAGCAGGGGCCATCAAAGGCAATAAGCCTCAAGCCGGCCCCTCACCTAAGTCAGGTCCCCCACAGGGTAAAGGCTGCTCAGAATTAGGACAAGGCTCCACTGAATGGCTACAGAGGCCAGGCTTTGTCCACCTCCTACCCTCCTTCCCTGTTGTCTCTGAACCTCTCACCTTCTCAGCTTCACACTTACACACTCTCAAAATGTCAAGGTCCACAGGATCCTGAAGCTTGGCTGGGCTCTGGTGCTTCTGTCCTTGTGGGTCATAAGGGTTTTTCTTAAAGCTCCTCCTAAGTGGGTGGGGGTGGGGAATCTCAATATGAGACAAAGTATAGGATACTGTCAGCTGGAGAGGCTTTTCCTATCATCTTTTTAGCATGTAGAAATTTATTTTTATTTTTAAAATTTACTTATTTATTCACCTTATAACCCTGTAACCCTATACCAGCCCTTCCTCTTCTCCCAGCATCACCTCACACAAATCTTCCCCCTATTCCATCCCATTCTGGGTGTCATCCCCCACTAATACCCACCCACACACATTAAGTCACTGTGGAACTAGGCACATCCCCTCCTACTGAGGCCAAAAAAGTAGTCCATTTAGGGTGTGGGATCCACGGGCAGGCAGGCAGACAACAGGCTCAGGGAGAGCCCCTGCTCCAGTTGGGGAACCCCCATGAAGACTAAGCTGCTCATCTTCACTAATACTACATCTGACAGAGGGCTAATATCCAAAATATATAAAGAACTTAAGAAGTTAGACACCAACAATCCATATCACCCAATTTATAAATGGGGTACAGAATTAAACAGAAAATTCTCAACAGAGGAATCTTGAATGGCTGAGAAGCACCTAAAGAAATGTTTAATGTCCTTAGTCATCACAGAAATGCAAATCAAAATGACTCTGAGATTCTACCTTACACCCATTAGAATGGCTAAGATCAAAAACTCAAAGGATTGAACATGCTGGTGAGGTTGTGAGCAAGGGCAACAGTCCTTCATTGCTGGTGGGAGTGAAAATTTGTAGAATCACTCTGGAAATCAATTTGGTGGTTTCTTAGAAGATTGGGAATAGTTCTACCTCAAGACCCAGCTATACCACTCCTGGGTACATACCCAAAAGATCCTGCAAGGACAATTGTTCCATTATGTTCATAGCAACTTTATTCATAATAGCCAGAAACTGGAAACAACCCAGATGTCTCTCAATTGAAGAATGGATTAAGAAAATGTGGTATATCTACACAATGGAACACTACTCAGGCATTTCAAAAAGGATATAATTAATTTTGCAGGCAAATGGATGGAACTAGAAAATATTACCCTGAGTGAGGTAACCCAGACCCAAAAGGACATGCATGACAGGAACTTGACATAACTGTCCTCTAAGGCTCTACCCAGAAACCAACTGGAAGAGATGTAGAAAACTCATATCCAAACATTAGATGGAGCTTGAGGAGTATTATGGAAGAGTTGGGAGAAAGGTTGAGGAACTTGAAGAGTCAACTAACCTGGACCCTTGGGAGATATCCCAGAGACTGAATTGCCAACTGAAGAGTGAGTATGGGATGGACCAAGGCTTCCTGCACACATCTAGCAGGTGACCAGCTTGGCCTTCATGTGGGTCCCCAACAACTGGAGCAGGGGCTGTCGCTGAGCCTGTTGCCTGCCCGCCTGTACTTAAACACACAATCTCTTAAAATTGCACAGGATTTGTCACTGATTTTGTGAATCTGAGATACAAATGTATACCTTATGCCAAGTATGAGGCATGCTGGGCCAAAGGCACTCTAGGCTCTCTCTTCTCATTGAGCACCTGCCCAGATTTTGGGATCTATCCAAAGGTCTCATCGCTCATAGATGGATGAGACATAATCCCTGTTTCCAAGGAGCTCACAGCTTATTCAGGAAAACAAATAATTACAAGAGGGCATGACAACAGCTTCTGCAAAGGCCTATCTTCTCAGGAGAGCTTGTGGCTGAGTGCTGTGATAGTCCAGTTCTTATTACTATAATGAAATATCTCGGTCAGGATGGTTTTTATAAACAGGTTTACTTAGTTCATACATTTAGAGACTAAAGGGCATGGTGCTAATATCAAGTCATCTCTGGAGAAGGGCTTCTTTGATGCATCAAATCTCACAGTGACATATATGTATGTAAATGTTGTGTGCCTTTTCCTCAGGAGACATGAACAACTATCTGTTCACCCCAGATCTAGCAGATCATCAAAATACATTCCAAACAAGTGTAGCATGGTAAGCCAGTGAATTTAATTAGGGTGACATATGGGAATGTGGACAACTTATGGCAAGTGCTGGCCAAGCCACACCAGTGAGGAAGAGTCTTGTTTCTTCTAGTAATAGTTAAACACTTCTACATTGCAAGGAGGGTAAGAATCTCAGTTGCCTCAATGGCCTTCTCACACGAGCTCCATGATCACAGCTGCTCTAATGTAACAATGGCAATGGCTATGGCATACTTCGAAGACAAGGTACAATTGCAAAGGAAGGCTTCTTTCCATAGGAGAAGCCAAAGATGTTTGGAATTCCAAAGTCCCTTCTTGACTCAATGACCCAAGGACCTTTGGAAGAGACATTTAAACTATACCCAACCAATGCCAGGTAGAATCCTAAAGAAGTTAATTTAGGATGCAGCTGGAGGTACTCCAGGCAAAGGGACGCACATGTTCAAGAGCAAGGTGACCACAGAGTGTCACATTTCTGGCGTCCTGAATGTAGCTTATGTGCAGCTATCATGCAAAGGTGACAGTGACATGTTATGGGCTCCAGACAGGAATTAGCCAGGTTGTGGAGGGTTCTGTGTATGTTCTAAAGCTGTAAAAAGAAGCTGAAGAGAGACAGAGAGAACAAGATTGGGGTGAGTTATGAACTGGTAGGCAGCTCCCTGTCATCTCTACTGTGGCAATGGGGAATCAGCAGTGGCCATGAGCTGCTGAGAGGGATTCAAACCAGGGTCAAGACTGGTCATGCCTGAACTCACACTGTCCCAGAGCACTGGACTGCTTTGGAGGCTCCTTGGCGACAGGGCATGACCGTGCACCTGCTCTGCAGACCTGCAAGCTTCTGAGTTGTCAAACTCCACGTCAACATAAGAGGGCACCAAGATGGATGCTCCTGAGCCCCAGAGGGGATAATGGTAGGGAATGCTGGGGGTCCCATGTTTCCTTCAGCACTTCTCTCAAGGCTTAAACCCTTACTGTCAACTGCCTGGCACCATTTCATTCCAAATATTCTTGGGAGCACCTGGGCCAAGGTGAGGCTCCTTGACTAGGAAAAAATAAGAACTAACCACCCACATTTTCCAGGGCTGTGAATGAGGACAAGCTGAGAAGTATAAGTGAACTGTCTGGTCTGATATCTCTTGCCCCAATTGCTTTCCCTCCAAGGAATCACCATGAAATCAATGGGGATGTCAGGAATGTATTACCTTTCCTTGACAGGGATAGAGTAAAGATCTGATTTTTCAAAGGACTACTCTGAGCTTCAATAAGAGATCAGGGAGTTGTCATAATGTCATTGGGCTAGGTAATTACCATATAGGAAGGCTAGTCCAAAAGGGAATCCCCTGGGAGCTCTCAAAGGAAGAGAATCAGGGGTTCTGGCCAGGACTCTATCAGCTCCTTTAATCCCGATAACTATACTAACTCTAACTATCATACACACAGCATACACTAAGTACTATGTACCCTTGTAGGTCTTTGGCACACAAATCAATATCCTCTTTATTCCTCCCAATGATGATCATGATTATTCCTGATCATAGTTACTAGACATTCCTGGTATGATGACTTTCAGGAGTTAGAGGCCTCTCATTCTCTCTACAGCCCCCAGGTCAGGGTTAAGCTTGGCTGTAAGGTCTAGTGTTCGCTCTTTAGGCTAGCTTGGCATCCAGTCAGCATCCATCCTGCGCCTGTGGACTCCCGCAGAGTTGCTCATTCGAGTAAAAAACTCAGCTCTGTGGCCAGTTCCAAACTAACTACAAAAGCTGGACTTTTCAATGACTTCAGCAAGGGAACACCACGTGCTATAGGCAGGAGGACTCTAGCTGAGGACTGGTGTGGCAGTCTTGAAGAGCTGGCTGACAAGACTTTCCTAGAGCCACAATGCATAGAAAGCATCTCTGAAACCCCAGAGTTAAGTTCTGAGTTTGAGGGGCTGGTTCTGTGCAAACATCTAGCTTACTGGAAGAACCGTCTCTGGGATAACATTCTGTATCATTACATTCTATAGCACAATTAGAAAACTATGGCTGATAACAATTGGTATGTTTTACAAAGAAATGATGAATATGCCAATTACTCTCTTTTGATCATTACACATTGAATGTAGGTATTAAAATGTTATATATTATAACTCATGAATGCATGCAATTACTATGTGACAATAAATGTGTAATTTAAAAGCTTATCTCTCTGGGGTAAGGAGGGCAGGAATCAGTTTCACCCTTGTGGATCACCAGCCCCCTTGCTTGAAAAGGAATTTTATATGGAGAGAAAACAAAAACTGGTAAGAATAAACAATTGGGCATGGTCGTGTTTGACTGTTAACCCTTGAAAGTTGGTAAGAGAGCTATGTAAGACAGCAGGCTGGTGGAGATGGCAGAGTTCCAAGCTCCTGGCAAGGTATTAGGGCAGAAGTTGATGGACAGCTGGGTCAGGGGATAAGGGGTACCTTAGGGTTAGCATTTCTGTGATTAGACAGCATGACTAAGAGCAATTTGGGGAGGACAGGGTTTATTTCATTCACATTTCTATATAGTAGTATACCATCTAAAGCAGTTAGGGCAAGAACCTGGAGGCAGGAGCTGATGCCGTAGCCATGGGAGAAGTGTTGCTTACTGATTCTCATGGCATGCTCACTCTGCTGTCTTATAGAGCCCAGAACCATCAGCTCAGGGGTGAGACCACCCACCTCAATCACTAATTAAGAAAATGCTCTACAGGCTTGTCTATAGCCTAATCTAATAGAGATATTTTTAAGAATTGTGGTTCCCTCCTCTCAGTTGACTCTAGACTCTGTCAAGTTGACATAAAATGACCCAAGACAGGGCATAGGGTAAGACAGAAGTCAGGGCTTTCAGGTGGGTTACATTGAGGAAGGTAAGGACAAGAGGTTAGAGGCTGTGAAGTCCAAGGCTAGATATTGAGGCCCAAGGCATTATCCCAGGGTCAACACCAGCCCATCATCCCAAATGCTCTCAGAGCCTGGAATAATATTTTTAGACCCTCCTATTCTCTATCTGTTTCCTTCCCTTCCCTGTATACACTAACATAATGGATAACACTAATAAATCCTCCATAGCATCCAGGAAATGGCAAACCCTGTGCTAAACATATTACATTCATAGTCTCATGTAAGCCTGGCATCAGCCCTCCCTACTTGGTAGGATCTATAATTGTGTGCTTGAAAAGTTTACTAACTGGTTTAAATAAATTTTAGCAGCCTGTTCAAGAACACACAGCTCAGAAAAGTCAGGCAAGGTATAAATTCAGTGGTCAGACTCTGGAGCCCTGAACTTCCAATGAGAAAAGACCTACTTCTGAGTTTGAGTGAATGGAGTTTGCCTAGGGCAAACCCATCTTAGCTCAGTCCCCTATGTGGCACAGGCCAGGAGGCAGTGACCACAGCCTAGGAGACACTGGCTCTGCCTTCATAGGGATAGCATGCCCGGGGGGCCTGTGTGGGCTATGGAAATTGAGCAATTTTTCACTTAAAATCATCTGAAAACAAACTTCAATGTCTTCAAAATTATATATTCACAGAACATTCCTAGACTCTGGGATAGGATTAGATGGTAATGATTTAATTGATGGTTAAGTGTGTAGATAAAATGAGTGTGCTGAATTCTTCCCGTAATTATCTCTCAGAGGAGCCCTGGCAGCTGTAATTACTGTCTGAGGCCAAAATTATAAACCAGCTGTAGTTTTAAGCAAAATATGTTGCAGCCTCTGCTGGATCTTTAAGGAAAAGTCGGTCACCACCAGCCAGCTTAGGCATCCCTGTAGGGCCAGTCAAAGAGGGAGCAGAGCCTTGGGGAGAGAATGTACTCTCACTGAGCACTCCTGCATCCCAGCCCATAGCTGTCACTGGGCACTGCTCTGATTGCTCTTCCTTGCTGCAGGAAGTCTTTCCTCCTGTTCGTTCTGTTGCCAGGAAGAGTTTTCAGATCAGTTAGCAGTTACTGACTTTGCCCTCGAGGCTAGACAGTAGACTCAACGAGCTGGGGCACTCGTAAGTCAACTCAATGGTGGTGCTGGAGCTCTTACATTGAGGGAGACCTGTGGCATCATGGCACTTCCACGTCTGTACCTTGCTGGAGACCCACAGGCCAACTTATATCCTCCGTCTACATTTGGCCAGAATAGACAGGAATGACTGACTGCCTCCACGGATCTGGCGAGTTTAATCATGACCAAATACTCTTCAAAAACTCAGTTCTTGTTTGATAGTTATATAAACCATTATATGTTCATTCAACACCAACCACAGAAATCTGGAGATGAATGGAAATGAGGGAATTCCTCTGGTGTGCTTCTTGGAGTTGATATTTATTCATATTCTTGTATATTCTCACCATTTTATCCCTAAAATATTGATTTTTTTTAAAAATCAACCCTTGAAAATGACTTTCCACTGTGAATGCATAATGGGACACCATGACCTTCTTCTAGTGTGGTGTATGACACCACAACTGCTCTCTTCCTCATTAGCATTTTAAGAATTGTTTTCTTGTATAAAAATGTTTTAGGTGCTACAGGAAAGGTAAGACATGCTGTGATATACAGAGCAGACACAGTCCCTGTTACCACACTTCTGTGGCTTTTGGATGATCCTGGACTTGACTTTGAACTCAGTAACAATCAAATCTGTGACATCAGGAGCTGCATCCCGAGGTGAAAAGTTGAGGCTTAAGTGGATATGCTACAGCTGAAGGGATCACATTTGAGCTACAGACTCAATAGTTGCGCTGGCCAGAGACACTTATCCCTGTCATCCCTAAGGCCTCTCAGTTGTTCAGCATTCCAGGTTGCTTTCCATGCTTACAGGTTGTGCTTCTCTGTGATCCACTCATAGTACACACCAAAATGTGGGTCATGAGTTCTATCCTTGGCACATAGAACTCTTGCTAGGTATGGATGACACAGAACACGGCACCAGGTGACATCAGAACTGTTATTAAACAAACTACGTCTACTTAGCTATGAGGATGAAATCAACATTTGTCTTAGTTTGGCAAAGTGTCAGGCACCTGTTCAGAAATACTTGTTTTATTCAAAAGAATACGTCTTAAAGTGCTATGAGGATGAAGGCAGCTACAACAGACTAAACACTGTCTAGGTGAAGGCAAAGGACTTCCAACTCTACCCTCAGAGGAGAAGGGAGGTCAATTTCAAGTGTTCTCCTTTAAGTGAGGATGTTGGAGAGTGGAACAGTGAGATTCTTTACAAAACAATGAACAATCTCAGCTTCTAGGAGTGCCCCAGCAGGATCCATTCATGCTACCCATTCTGTCTGTCTCTTCTTGTACAGCCATTTTCTCTTGGGAGGTAGTAGAAATCCCTTATTCTTATTGGATCACATGTTTATTTCTCAGTCTATAAACCTTGTTTAGAATTGTTTGACCCCCACAAATTTATTGGCAGAATGCATCCATAAGTCCCTGACGAAGTAGGTGCATTGATATCAATGGCCAGGGGATGGCAGCAAAGAGTAACAGAGTGGTGATAGCCACTCTCCAGCCCTCTGCCCTCTCCTTCCAACTCCGCGGGAGAGATGATTGGCAGTGTTACAAAGATCCCATAAGTCACACTGACCATTTACAAACACTGAGGGTAGTAGGATTGGAGAAAATTCCTGACAAATATCTATTGAATCTTAGTGTGATAAAGAAGAGAAACCGTTTGAAAGCTGAAGAAGCCAGTGTCAATGCTGGGATTGAGGTATGCAATGAATTGAAGGCCAGCACTCCCCACGAGGTAGGTTTAGCATTATTGTGCTGGTTCTCTTTCCAAGTAGATCATGGGCAGCATATTGGGATTTATAAAAAAATAATAATAAATAAAAAGGCTCCTCCTTATCCTTTATTTTCACCAGAAAAATGAGTATTGACAGCCATATATATGCAGTGATGTGACAGGCTACACTGGGGCAATGGCTATTAAGGTTCTCTAGACAGGCTGGGCAATGGTGGAGTATGCCTTTAATCCCAGCAATTGGGAGGCAGAGGCAGGTGGATTTCTGAGTTCTGAGGCCAGCCTGGTCTACAGAGTGAGTTTCAGGACAGCCAGGGTTACACAGAGAAACCCTGTCTCTCAAAACAAAAACAAACAAACAAAGGGTCTCTAGAGAGACCATCTCTTGTCTGGAAAGGTTTCATAGGACCTACTGGTATGGGAACGGCATGGATCTGTTCTTGACTTGCTGCTATGTGGCACCATACCTGCCTGAGCCTTTCTGAATCCTGAAATGGAGTCTCAAGTTGAGGGTAAACTTTGAGTGGACAGGGAGAGGCAGCAGGGAGGTTGGACAGGTTTTGCTAGGGAAGGAGATGGTGCTTTTAATAGTGTCTCAGAAACAATTCGTCTTTAAAGTGAGGCATCTTTTGTGCACATGGTTTCAATAACCAGCAAATGTATGGCCATGAAATGTAAGTGGAAAGTCTGACAGGGGTCTGAGTAATTCTTCTCTTGTTTCCTAAGTGAGAGCTACAAGAAGTATAGTTTTACCATTTTCTCTGAACTTAATGTCTAAAGTCTGATGTCACTTGGCTGAAAATGGAACAAAGGACAGATGTCCACCATCTTGGCGTCATCCTCAGCTGCTGAATCTCCAGTCCCTATCTCTTATCATCACCTCTCCACACTTTACGGCCAGATAACACGTATTCTCCTTGCCAAATTTCTGTTGTTTATACTAAAAGTTATCCAATGACTATATCTTATAGCAAAGCCAAGTTGAGGGCTTGTCAGAGACTATCTCCTTAACAAAATAAAACTACCAGGAAGAGTGTCCTCACAACAAGATGGGTCTCTGCACTAGGGTAATGGCTAGAGCCTCATCTCTTTACTGGACGTTCCCTTACGGATAATTTCTGCTCAGCTCCACTTTTCAAGTTTTCAATCTCAGATGTACAGCTTTCCAGGAAGACAGTGTCCATTCACATACTTGTGGTTCTCAGTGGTCTGCTGACCTGCCAGTGACACCTACGAGGCTATAACACTACCTAGGGACATCCTGCTAACACCCGTGAAGGATACTTTCATAGACATATCAAATAGCTGAGCTTTTCATCTTATCTCTTGTGATTTACTGGACACTTCTTGTTTTAATATTCCTTTTCTCTGTATCCAACTTAATGTCATTCATATCAAATAGTATCACACGATATTTGATTCTGTTGGCTCCCTGATTATAATTTAAATCCCTACCTTCAGGTTTTAATATTGATGAAGGTAGCTAACCAACTTTGAGAATATATAGTCACAGTGTGGTGGAATCTCTTCTGCTTCCACAAGGAGGAAAGCTTCTCTCCATGATTGTTTTAGGTTTATGTTATGTTATTGGTTTTGTGTGTGTACACGTATGTATGCCTACAGCCTTGTAGAAACCACTGGTATTCAAGCAGGTAGGTCAGAAGAGCACTTAGAAGCATATGTATATGAATGGGCAGTGCATTCCTGGATGATCTGTTTTTTGGATAGAAAATGACTCTTTTAGTTATCTGAAAGCCAAGATATTGGGGGAAGCTTTGTGATCAGAATTCCAACAGCATAGGAAATAACTCCAAGACTCAACAGACAGGACTTCATGAAATCGAAGTTTCTGCACAGTACAATATCAGCAGAATGTACAACTCACAGAATAGAAGAAACTTTTACCAGTTACACTCCAGACAGGGAACTAATATCCAAAATCTATAGAGAACTGCAGAATTCAATACCAAACAACAATAACACCTGCCAAGCCACCTGTGACCCATTGAAAAGGATAGTTCTCAAAAGACACACTAATAGCCACAACCCATCATCTCTGATTACTGCTCAGCCCTCCACAGTGTCAAAGAGCAACATGTGGAGACAAAGAGGATGCGACCTGCCTCATGAATTCATCATTTCCTCAATGTAAACTAAGCAAACCCAACCCAACCCAATCCTGCTTCTGAAGACACATTCACGCTCACTCCTGTGGGCTTTTCTGTGTCCATGAGAGGCTGTGAGTTTAACCAGTTTTAGCAGATGGTATCACACCTTATTCAACACCAGGAAACCATCTTGCTCTGGGACCTTCTGGGTTCGCACAGTTAGTCTGCCTCTTTGTTGCTCTCTCTCTTTTCTATCCTCTCTCTCTTCATTACCACTCTTTTTGTAGCTAGGGTTGATCCTAGAACTCCTAATCCTCCTCCCTCTACCCCTTGAGTATTGGGATTACAGGCATTTGTCACCATGACCTGATGCTTTATATAGCGCTGGAGAGAAACCCTGGGCTTTGTACAGGAGGTAAAGACTCTACAAACTGAGCGACATGCCCAGCCCCCAAACAGTGTCTTCATGCATCACAACAGATCATGGTTGGTATTGATCTTTTTAGCTTGTCTCCAGGCAGCTTTATTCACACTGTGGTGGAGGATCTGTCGTCTGCTGCTTTTGCAGACAGTCTAGCTTTCTTCCAATGGGATGGATCTCATCTCTGCTTGTGTTGTTTTTGCTTTTCTAGTATCTTTTCTACTCAGGAGATCACCACCATTGAAGGTTTCATTTTCAGCACAGCTAGACTGTAAAATCCTATGTATAAACAAGTGTCCAGAGCAAACACTTGTAAATCCTTGGCTTCTGGACATGCCCAAAGCCACACTAGTTTTGGTGAATGTTTGGGTTGGAAATACTACAGGTTCATTCATGAATGTTTAATACACATTTGGATGGGCTTGCTTGAGATGACTTAAATATTCATGAATAATAACAACAGTGGATCCTTATAGAAGCTCCACAGAAGGAACCATGATGAGGAATGGATGCAGGGATTTCTTCTGCCATCTAAAATAATGCCCAGTATCTTAGCAGTAGAACCTCTATCGTGTTTTGAACTGGCTTCTGAACTAATAAAACTAAGCTCTTCTTAGTTCATTGCTTCTCTGCCCTCCTTTTACCACTGAAGTTCTTTATCCACTAGTTTACATACATTTCTTCTCATTATAGGTCTGTCATACTTATTATTTATCTTTTCTCATGGCTCATAA
Organism: Mastomys coucha; assembly: GCF_008632895.1. Lineage (NCBI taxonomy): Eukaryota > Metazoa > Chordata > Mammalia > Rodentia > Muridae > Mastomys > Mastomys coucha. The sequence continues at coordinate 96,274,862 of NW_022196904.1, read as the reverse complement.
AGCCTTCTCAATTCCCTCTGGAAAAATCTGATGATTTCTTGTTCTGCTGATGCCTCATTGGCCATGTTCATGATATTTCCAAGTCACAACATAACACATTTTTCACAATGTACCATGGTGTATCAGATAGTGTCATCGGTCATAGGGAAGCCTACAGAGTGGCTGCTGGAAACATGGCCCCCTTCTTCTGTGGCCAGGCACATATACTTCATAAACGTTAATGTTTAGGATGCCTCTTCAACAGGCAAAATGATGTCTGGCCATGTGCAGGTTAGCCTGAGCAGGTACTGTTGGTCACATGGTCCAGCATGGATTTGACTCTCTTCTTCTCTATATACTAACCCCCATTCACATGTTCCTCTTCTCTACTCTCTTGGAGCTCACATTTTTCTCTTCTCTGTGTCAAGCTTGTCTTTTGACTTGATGTTGCGTGATGGCAGTTCCTGTGGCAGGGTGTGAACTCCACTCCCTAGAAATGCTTCCCTAGGAGCCTCAGCAGGTATGGCCTAGTGCTCCTGAGCAGTGGTCCTGAGGCTGCCTCCTTGGTTGTATAGGGAACTTGAGATTCGACCAGGTGCTCTCTTCTACCAGTCTTCCTGGACTCCCATACAGACTCCTCAGCCTCCTTTCCTGGTTTCTCAGAATGTTAACATTTATATTTTAATCTAGATAGAGACCTCACTCCATCAGGAAACAAGTGGATTGAGTTCCTTTTCCTTTTCTCCTATTTTGTACACAAGTTTGCAATGCCTTTACTGGTCAGTATAAATCCAATCTCTGTCCTTTCTTCCACTCTATGCTAGTATTTTTGTTCTCTCTATTGAACTGGTGTTTTATTTCTTCACACAGATACTTTTTCTGAGTACTTTGGGGTTGTCTGGCCGCAAACAATAGGCACAAAGAACAAAACAAACCCCCACCAAAACAAACAAACAAAACCAAACAAACAAAAGGCACTGAGTGCTTTATGAGTGGTGAAGGCTGCCTTTTGCATCAGCACTGGGCCTTTAGAGTTTTAGAATAACCGTTCAAAGCTTGCTCACAGCAGTACCTGCTGAGCATGAATGTAAGAGTGGGCCTTGAACTGGACCTGGGAGGAGATGAGTTAGCAGGAAAAAAGCTTCTGTGTGGAGAGCCAATGCTGAAATCCGAGATGAAATCTGAACAAAAATGTGACATCCAAGAGGTAGGGTGGGATGTGGGAGGTGTGGGGGTGACAGTGCACGTGAGGTCTGATCTGAGGAGTGCAGTTTCAAGTGCAGAGCAAAGCGTGGGAGAGAGATGGGTCATTGCAGATAATCTAGAGAAGGCAGATGAGAGAATAAGGGCAGGGTCTAGAGCAGTGGTTGTCACCATTCCTAATGCTGTGGCCCTTTAACCACCAGTCATAACATTATTTTGTTGCTACTTCATAACTGTAATTTTGCTACTGTTCCAAGTCATAATGTAAATATCTGAGATGCAGAATGTCAGATGTGACCCCCAATGGGGTCTTGACCCACAGGTTGAGAATCGCTGGTCCAGAGCCTGGCCAAAGGCCAGTAGGCCAAAGTGGGAAGGTGGCTTGTTTAGGGCTGGATAGAAGAGGGCAGAGCTGCTTTCATAACACTTGAGTATGTAGTAATTATATAGAGAAAACTCAGGTAACTAGGAAGCCCTGGGGGACAGAAGGCAGGTGGTGTCCTAGTTCCAATAGATGGGGGAAGTCCTGAGTGGGTACTGCATAATGTTGGGTTCTTTGTTCCCGGCTTGAAAGCAGCTGATCACGGAGTAACACGTATTCCATGGAGGCAAGATAGCACCATGATGAGCCTGTTAGTGGGGGCGGGACATCCTGCACACACTCAGAAGTGGGCAGAATTTCTAGGTAGAGCCTCAGAGCAGGTATTCCCTTTCTTCTGTTTCAACCCATTCTCCCCCATTGTCCTTTTCTTTTCTTTTCTTTTTCTTTTCTTTTTCTTTTTTTT
>NW_022196904.1:96249446-96272651 GCF_008632895.1 Mastomys coucha | reverse complement strand
TTCTTTTTTTGGCCTTTTCTTATTCTATGAAATATTTACATTTCTTGCTTTGGGGAGGGAAAATCTATTCCACCCCCATGACCCTTTATCTTCTTCAAGTTACTAGCCTATCTCTGCCTTCTTCCTTTTCCATCAAGTCACCTGAAGGAGTCATCTATAGCCACGGACTCCACCTCCTTACTTTCCAATCCCACCTTCTTTGTTTCCTTTCTCTCCAATCAGGATGCCTCTAGATATCATCACTCCCTTGAAACTGCTTTCCTCAATAAGAGGCAACCACAAAAACTCGTGTAGTCAGTCCAGCCTGTGTTCAGAATTACTAGTAGCTTAGGGATAGCACATGATATTGAGGAATAACTTTATGTATATGTATAGGTACACATGTGTGTACATGCATGGACATGTTTACACCCACAGAAATACACAGGCATGCGGAGGCAAGGGGACAAACTTAGGCATTGTTTGTCAACCAATTCCTGCTATTTTGTCTCTCATTTGATTTGGAACTCACAAAGTAGGCTAGGCTGGTTGGCCAGAGACAGGAATCCACCTGTTTCAGTTTCCCCAGTACTGGGCTTTTAAGCATACAGCACCGTTTCTGGGTGTTTAAATGAGTTCTGGGGACCAAACAGTCCTTGTGCTATTAAGGGAAACTCTTGATTGACTAAGTTATATCCCTAGTCCATTAAACAATTTAAAAATATTATCAAATTGAGATAGAAATTTATTTGAGCAGCTGTCAAGCCTTTAATTTGCATGGCCTGCTGTGTCTAGTGCTATTAATGAAGTCATGTATCTCTCCCTGGACCCTGCTTTTCTACCAACTCCTTGTTCTGATGGTCTTGTCTGCCTAAGAGCCTTAGACCTGCTGATGCTCTTCCAGAATTCTGTTCTCCTCCACACTCTTGTCCTCACCACGGAAGGGTGGCAAGATCTGGACCTGACCAGTCTGAACTGAGGTCCCTTCTCTTCACATTAAGGCCACAGCTGAGTCTAGAGTCATCTAATACGGATATACAGGCCATCTGACTGCAATCTCTCTCAGTTCAGGAAAAGCTTTTCAGCCAAGTGATGAGCTTTCTGATATGCTCTTTGCCAAGGGATCTGGGAGCCTAATTAGTCTTTGGTTAGCAGATTATTGGCACATTTTCATTGAAAAAAATTAGTGAACCAGCCTGCCACTGTACAGAGAGCATTGTGTGTGTGTGTGTGTGTGTGTGTGTGTGTGTGTGTGCGTGCGCGCACGTGCCCCTGTACACCCTTGTGTCCATGTAGGAGGAGGATGATTAAAATCTAAGTAACTGTTTTGAATTCAGTGTGCCTTTGAGAGGAGCGTCTTTTTGTGGGTAGTAAGTACAAGACACTGGACTTCTTTAATTGTCCCCTTCTTCTATCAATGGCTTCCCATTTTTTCTGTCCTTTATTCCAGGCCTCCTTTCCTGACATTGGTAAACAGTAGGACCATCCATCTGTCCAACATGATGATCTGGCTATCACTCCAAACCCCTCCCTGCCTCTGACTTTCCATATGATGTTAGCTCATAACCTATCTGAGTCAACTCCCCTCTCCAGAGCCATCAACTTCTGCCTTCAGCTTCACCACACCCATCCTGACCACGCTGTCATCTGTCTCCAGCCTCCTGTCCAGTTCCTCCAGATGGTCAGCATAGTCCCTTTAAAATATCAATTCGAGCATGCTGCTATTCATCCTAAAGTCATTCCAAAGTTCTGATAGAAAGGGTATCCCCACACCCCTTCCTGGTATCATCTGTGTTCCCCGCAAGGCCCTGAGTTCAATCATCTCAGCTGCTGTCCCAGTGCTGATCCACCCCCTCACCATTCTGTGCCTTTGAATGTACAGATCTCTCCTTTCCCTCCTCCTCTTTGCTCAATGGGAGAATTCTTACCCATTTCCAAGAGCTTGCTCAAATAGGGTTGGCATGTGTCTGGAGGCATGGGAACTCTCTCACCTACGCTCCCTTACACACCGTGAAAACACCAATCATATTACTGGTTGCAATACACCGGGACAGTCTACTGTCCATCTTCCCGGCCAGCCTCATGAAAGCCAGCACTTAGTCTTCACCCCTGGAGCTGCAGCACTCAGTATGGGACCTGGCCCCCAGCAGGAGTGAAGGAGACAAGTGGAAAGAGCACTGTTATAGCAGGTGGGACTCACCTCCAACACAAATCGCCACTTCTTCCTTCTCTGGCCTTACAACATGTGTCTTCAATGACCAATGCACAGTTAGTATCTCTGTGCTGTTTAACATCTAAGGGTAAATCCAGCCCATAGCAAAGGCTATACATTTGTGGTAAAATAACTTACTTGTGCTCATGAAAATGTAGTAATATAAACTCAGGGAATGTAGCATCCTATTCAGAGTCTAAAACCCAGGTATTGATTCCTGGTAAGTGCCTGTGAAGCAAATCCTAGAATTCAGTACTTTCAAGTGAAAGGCTAGAATAGACAGCCGGAAAAATGTGCACATTTCTTGTGTGTGTGTGTGTGTGTGTGTGTGTGTGTATGTGTGTGCGCACGTGTGTGTGAAAGTCTTGCTATTAGCCATGACTGGCTCAGCCTCCTAAGGAAAGGGGCTACAGACACATAGTAGCACGCCCAGCTCAAAGGTGTTCTGTGAAGCAGGGGCAAGCACACTGAGGAGCAAACACACTGCACTCTAATCCAGGTGTGGCGGGGAACTTGTTTCAGTGTTGTGCTGCAGCTTACATTTCAGACACCAATATCTTTGTGAACCACAAAAACCTCAAAAGTGTGTAGGAAAGGGGAGGGAGGAGGAAAGGAAGGAAAAGGAGGGGGAAGAGTCAGGGAGAAAGAGGAGTAACTTGGAGTAACCCCTCAAAGTCGTCCTCATCTGAGTGCTCGGCAGTAACACCATGGAAGATTAACTGTTGAGGCAAGGGATGTAGCTTAGTTGGCAAAGCACCCACCTAGCTGGTATGTGCAAGGCCCAAAGTCTGATCTCTGTCATCACAGAAAAATAAAATAAGAATCTTAAGCTGGTGTCTTCTAGACAATCTGAGCACTCAGGAGGCTGAGGCTGGGGGATTGTAAGCTCAAGGCTAGTCTGAGAGCCACTGTCTGTAAAAACCGATGGGTGGTTTTTACAAAAAAATATCAAGATTTTTTTGGGGGGGTGCTGAAAAAGGAAAGACATTTGCTGGTGGATTTTATTGCCAGGGCCACTGTCAGTCCCTTTCCTATGTGCGCCATCTAATCACAACAGGTTGTTTCCAGCTGGCACTAATTCTGCTGACAGGGAGGAAGCCAGTCCTCAGAGCAGTCAGGTAACCTGCCCAAGCTCGGCAGCTGTAAGTGACAGAGCTGGTATGAGACCCCCCACACCCTACCCCCGATAGCTTGCTGGGATGTTTAATTGGGCCATGGATTTCTCTCTGATTAAATGATTTTGCTTTCTTAATTTCTTGTTGCTTCAGTCAGTGTGCTTGCATGAATCTGTTTGACACATTCATATTTCAAGTCAAACTTTAGGAGTGAGTTCAAAGAAAACCTGAACAGTTAATGGTTGGTTCATGGAAGGGGGCATTCTTCAGTGGCATACCTACTGGCAAGACGCCCATGCTCCTGCAAGCAGTCCTAATGAAACTCACTGAGTCATGTAAAAAAGACAATCAAAGTAGGAAGGGGACTGCTTGGGAAGAGAAAGGAGTGATAGGAGCAGGAGGGAACACAAGAGGAGGAGAGGGTGAATATGCTCAAAATACATTATGTACATGCTTGAAACAAAAACATAGGGGCTGGAGAGACGGCTCAGAGGTTAAGAGCATTGTCTGTTCTTCCAGAGGTCCTGAGTTCAACTCCTAGCAACCACATGGTGGCTCACAACCGTCTGTAATAGGATCAGATGCCCTCCTCTGGTGTGTCTGAAAACAGCTGCAGCATACTCATACATAAAATAAATAAATCTTTTTTAAAAGAAGAAAAGAAACCAGAGAAACACATTATTATATAATTAATATATGTTATGGCTGGTTGCTGCTCTAGCATTTGTCTGTCTTCCAAGTCTGCTCGTTCTTCAATTTCTTCCGTCACATGGAAGGACTTTTATGTTACAACCCCCACACCACCCCAATAGCTACCCAGCAAGCAAATCCCATTTAGTCTCATAAAACCTAAAAGCAGAAGCCATACGTTGTTCTCTGAGTAGTGAGGGGGTTAGAGTTAGAGCGAGCTCAGTGCTTAACTTCTCATTCCTTCTAGAATGGGACTGAGTGCGGCCTGGAATTTGGTCCAGATCCATTGTTTAGCAGTTGGCTCCCACATTACCCTATCTTATGGAGTGCTTGTCTGTAGAGCTATGGTTCTGTGTTTTCTGAGTCCCACTTCCTCTAAACCATATAGTAACCATGTAAACAAAACCAATGGCTGTAGCCTCTTCCCCACAGCCTACAACATCCTTAGCCACTGTCTCTTAATAGGAGAACAGTGATTTCTGTTAGGCGGAGTGGGCCCTAGTTCTAGTCAGAAAGCAGCTGGTTGCGACCATCATAGGCTTGCCACTATCACAGCACAGTGCTGCACTCGGACCACAGCTGAGTAAGAGTGTTGATGACTTCCCTCCTTTGGCACTGTATTGAGAGCTCAGTACTATTTCTAGTCCTGATTTTGCTCATCTTCTTCTACTGACGGACCTCATACTTAGCAGGACAGTGTCCTGGGCACCCATGGATTCAGATACATTCTATAATGATGAGAAGGCTATATATCTGTGCTTTAGGGCTTGAGGGAATTATTAGCTTAAACCAGTTAAGAGGAACATGGTTTGGATCGAGTAGTCCTCAAAACCTCCCGTGTGATTCAAAAATCCTTTTCTTCCCTATTCTTCCCTCTCTTACTTTTCAAGGAGCTCATCTGACAGCAGCAACTGGAGCCGAGAGTGATTTTCCTGTAATAAGGAGAGGGTTTCTCAAGGTCTTTGTTATTAACTCTTTTATGCTCACTGCTATGTGGAGGAAGCAAAAAGCTGGATCTGATGTGGATGGTTTGCTTGTGTAAGGACTTAGATTCTGCCCTATTTAAACAGAGGACCAACAGTGCTGTGTCTGATTTTCCCTTGTTACATGGCTTCACTCAGTTTTGATTTCCTTCTCATTGTTGATGAGATTTCTATCTAGGTTAACCTGTTCTCACCTATGTTGGTTTAATACTTGAAAAATAAGAGGATATTCTACAACTTCTATGAATAAAGAATTTAAAAATGCAGCTGAACAATAAAATTGTACGGCTTCAACCAGGTATGATGATGCCACCCTGCAGGCCCAAAGAGGAAATAGAGGGCCTGCTCTCCTATGGATTTGAGGTCCTGGGATATAATCTTCCATAGTCAAGTGGCCTTGGTTGTCAACTCATTCCTGGACCTTGAATCCTAAAGAGAGAAGCACTCCCACACAGTTCAGTTCCCCCACCAGTGACCCAGCCTGATAGGCCAGGATCCTCTACACGAGATCCTACTCCAGTCCTTAAAGTTTGCAGTTAAAAGGTCTTCTGTCCTTTTCTGGAATGTCAATTCCAGTAGAGGGAGGCTTACTCATTAACCCTGCAGAGAAGCTTCTAGAGACAGGACATAAACAGATGATGCTCAGTATCATATTGATAAATTCTGGATGTCTGTGTATCTAAGGGAATTCCTGTCTTCTCTTGGCAAGCAGGTATTGCTTGGCCCAAGTCAGGCTTGTTTCTTAATGTTATTCTGAACACAAACAGTAAGGAGGGTGCCTTGGATTTGGGGCTTAAAGTACCTTAAACTACATTATATATAAGCTGCAGAAATGTATCACCCACAGTTCTGGATATCTGAAGTCCAAGATCAAGGCTCCAGTGTTTTGGTGTCTGGTTAGGGCTAATCAGCTCTGAGCCTTCATAAGGCCATGCCCTTCTTGCTTTGCCCTTAAGTCATAGGCTTCCTTATAAGGCCCCAGTTCTATCAGTATGGCAGAGACCCTTCACTTGACCATTCCCCACCTCTTAATACTACTACCTCACCGGGGATCTGATTTTAACAAGGTTTCTTTCTTAAAAAAAACAAAACAAAACAAAACAATGACACCCCCCCCCAAAAAAAAACAAAATCAAACATTCAGACCATCACAGAGATAAAATGTAGATAAGGCCCAGAGAAAAACACAAACAGATGTGGATTTCTTTGGATCCAAATTTCTATGTTCCCTGCAGAGACTTCATTAAGCATTAATAACAGGAAGAAAAATCCAGAATGTTTACATTTTACAATTTGTAGTCAGTCTTAATCTTTTTGGATGGCATTTACTTGCTTGATTGGTTTTATGACCTTTCTCTACTCAACTGTCAGTCTGAACATTTATTTATCAATATTAAAGTACCTAGCAGGTGTCTGTCACACAGCTCCTCAGCCACACAGAACACAACCACATTGACGTTTCCTGTTTCCTACAGAATGCTTGTTCTGGACAGCTGGAGTATAATGCATCATTGCACAGCAGGTGCCTAAAAGTTGAGATTGCTTTATGTAATTGCCAGCAATTTATAAAGTTTTCCTTGGTTTTGAGAAAATTCTCTAAGATTTTCACTCATAAATGCTATCACATATCATGCTCTGAATTTTACTTAAAGTGGGTGAAAAGATGTGATCTTACCACTCCTGGTTGCCAGCTTTCAACACAGTAAGATTTGTTACTTACTACTTAAAAATAAAGGGGCAGGAGTAAAAGATAAAGTGACTAAAGCTATTAATGTTAAAAGTTATTTTCAATTTTTAATTACATATCTTTAGCACACATGTGCACATGCATGTGTGTGTATGCACACACGCACCCATGCGCAATGGCACACACGTGTGTGAAGTGTACAAAGTGAGCATGTATCACAGCACTCATGTAGAGGTGAGAAGACAATTTGCAGGAGTTTAGTTCTCTTCTTTTGTGGGTTGGGTCGCAGGGATTAAATTCAGGCCATCAAGCTTGGTAGCAAGTGTCTTTCCCAGCTAAGACATTGATCTCACTGACTCAATTTTCACTTTCATTCTAAATCAACTGAAATATGGGGAAGGAGACTCCATGGAGAAGAATGGGTATATGACCAAGCTGAGAAACTGCTTTTGATGGGGAACTTTCTGTAGTCCCTTCAGTTCCATGTTTGAGCTAAATTCTCCCTGGAAAGTTCCAGGCAAGGGCCAGTTCCTAGGATGATGAGCAGTTTAGCGTCTGCAAGTGGCTCTTTCAGGAACATCATAAATCAATGATTTATTTCCTCTGTGAAGAAAGCATCAGCCCATCCCATGTGTCAGCAAGTCCCCTGTGAATGCCGTTCTGGAGATGCGGGGAGCAAAAGTGCAAGTCCACTGCCATCCACCTTCTGTGTTGTAACTATTGGAGCAAACCCTCAATGGCCAGAAGGAGCCACAGTAAGGTGATCTGGGAAGGAGAGGGCCGTGAAGACAGTTAGCTGTCCACTCAGCGGAGACGTTAATATCCACCACACCGTCGTCATCTTTTCTGTCTCTCACAGTTATTCTGAGTGCTTCCCTGCTTTGTATGATTCCTGTCTCTACAGACCTGTGAGGAAGTTCTGGATTTTGTATCTTTTCTGAAAATGAGAAAATACTTAGGTGTCCTCTCTTTCTGTACAGTTTAATGTGGGAAGGTTTCTTGTGAAAGTCTCAATTGTCTTGGTTTTGTTAACCACTTCCCTCCCACAGCTGCAAACACAATGTACCCATTCTTCTCCATGGAGTCTCCTTCCCCATATTTCAGTTGATTTAGAATGAAAGTGAAAATTGAGTCAGTGAGATCAATGTCTTAGCTGGGAAAGACACTTGCTACCAAGCTTGATGGCCTGAATTTAATCCCTGCGACCCAACCCGCAAAAGAGGACTAAACTCCTGCACACTGACTGTGCCCACTCATGCAAACTATTTTCTGACCACTTAAGATCCATTGGAACAGGTTCTAACAGGTGTGTTAATGGTTTCCTATGCTGACCATGAAGCACCACTTTATCTTCACTGCAATCAGTTCAGCTCAGGGCACCCTAAGTGCTCATGGACCTGCTTTGCTGTATCCCACCATCAAAAAAACAGGTCAAGAATCTCAACGGCAGGTCCTTCCTACTACCCCCCAAGATCCCACGCTTTTCCTTTTCTTTTACATCCACAGATGGTACATCAAGTCATGCTGTTGTATAAAACTGGGACTGAAATATTTTCCTGGTGAGAAAAGTCAACTTAAGGGCCAATGTCCTTGTCATTTCCCGAATAGTTCTCATTCAGGGTACTGCCTCTGGGGTACCTGTGTGCTACTTCTCTCTTATGAAAGCAGGTACCAAGTACTTCAGGACCCAGTCAACCACATCAGCTCAATGGGAGTCTCGTGTTTTACTAAGAACTCTCAGTTCTGAATATTATCTTAGTTGTGCTCAAAATGTAAAGCCATGGTGATTGGTTAATTGGAAGGATGGAGGAAATGATTTCTGTTCACTTCTTAATGGAGAAGTAATCAAAAGCTTGGTGTGACTGAGAACCCGCTCCATTTAAACACGTGCTACAGAGTCACACTCAGTAACCTACGCACCTTGTCCCCTTCTACTCTGGGTTCCACTGAATGGAGATTCTGTATCTTCTATATAAAAGGAACCCAGTTGATTCCATTACACATTTCTTTTGTTTATTCCTTCCCAAACTCATCAGATATTAACTATCTATGTAAACAGGATTGGTCTTTCAGTATCTATGAATCATGTCCTATGCACTTAATTAATGTAAACTGGAGGCAGGTAACAGAGTCAACAATCAGTCTCTCACCAAATAAATAAATAAATAAATAAATAAATCATAGAGATGGGCCCTGTTGAGGGAAAAGAAACACTTCTAATCTCTAAACATTTCCTTTACATGTTCTGAGGGTACTTTGACATCTAGGACATAATTCATAGGTAGAGAAGAATAACACTATGTTAGAAAGGGAGTTTCTAGAAAGCCTTTGGTAAAGTCCCATGAGGACACACAGTGACCCCTCAGAATGCAGGATACACAACAATCATAAGAATTTTACTGAGCACTAGTTTGATACCAGCTGTGGAGCTGCATTTCACATAGATCATCTTTGTGCCTTCAGTAAAGCCACACCAAATCCCAGAAGGACAAAGCCTGGGAGCAGGAAGAAGTGATTCTGGTTTACCCCAAGTTTGAAACCCTATGATCAGATGGACAGTAGCAGGAACTAAGTGCAAAAGTGACCCCTGGACTAACACGAGCCACAGGAACAAGAGGTCAGTGGGCATCAAGTGGACAGGTCTGTGATGGCACCCAGGCTCCCATACATAGCTCCACACACCCTTTCCATTTACAGCCTTTCTTGAAAACTGCTCCTATTGCTTGCCTCTGCACTGAAGAGCAACTTATTCAGTGTTTAAGTTGCACCTTTGGATCATGGAAGCAACCATGATCACTCTATTGAGTTTCCCTGTCTTGCTGGTACCTTTCTCAAGAACTATCATCCTTACACTGTTGATGGAGTGGGTTACCAATTACCTTTCTATGAGCCAGCCTAGGAAATCAGATGTTTTCTCCTGGGAATGTGTAGATTCAAGACTCCAAGTGGGGCTCTGTTGAGCACTAGATAGGAAATATCTAGAAATGTTTTAAAGAGGGCACTGATGCAACTCTGAGGCAAGACTCCATAACTGATGTTTGATTTAGGTTTATCACAGCATTAAATTTATAGCTTTACCCCTGAAAAAAAATTATAGCTTTACCTACCGAGCCTGAGTAGTACACAGATGACTCTTGTCATTATTGTATGTCCTGTGCTACTGGACTGTCTGGAAGAAAGGGTGCAACGGGGTTAATCAGGTGATTTTTACATGTTGATATAAAGCCTTTCTGGCCTGATACACATGTCTGCACAAAGGCTAGACATAAGGAGAAGATGAATACACACCAAGCATCCTAGTATAGGACTGGTATTATATATATATATACATATATATATATGTATATATATATACATATATATATGTATATATATATACATATATATATATGTATATATATATATATATATAAACATCTTATTTCTGTGGCTCATATTAGTCCAGGGGCCACTTTTGCACTTAGTTCCTGCTTCAATCTATCTTATCATAGGCTTTTAAACTTGGAACAAACCAGAAAACTTTACAAATACATATATATTGCATGCATATGTTATAATTCTATAAATGGGGTTATTATTACATTCTATGAATCCAGATAAGAACTTTACCATATATCTTCAGACTTTACCATATATCTTCAGTGGATTCTGTCATTATCATCTCAGAAAAGTGAAACATGATTTAAACAAATGGCATCTACATCTGATTTCCCATAATTCCAAGTCTTAATCCAGACATTACATAGCACTTCACAGGGAAGCTATGTAAAACCTGGAACTATTGCCTGCTAATCTCCTGAGGCTCGGGATATAGGTCAACTCGACCTTCAGGAGGGTGAGGAAGGTGTGAGGACATGACCAGATCAACACCATCTTATCCTGGATGCAGGAGGAAGATGCTGTGATAAGAAAGCCCTTAGCACTCTGGTCTCCTACAGTCCTACAGAAGGGGCATTCTTATTTCTAAGTCCCAGGAAAATTGCTCTGGGAGAGCTTGCATGGTTTTTTGAGATAATGACATTATAAAGGGTAAAGAGAAAGGCACCCGCTGACCTTTGGGTGTGTAATGAAGCCATGCCAAGTCCCAGAGAGAGAAACGGATTTTTGAATTCATTGGATCTGAAGACTCCACCTGCTACCTACCCTGGCAATGTCATGGTATGCTTGCTATAACCCGGAGTAGACGGCCAGGTCTCTGCAGGAGCAAGGGTTCATTTATAACTTAGTCCCTTGGTCCCTAGCAGAATGCTGATTCTGTCAGGCCAACCTCCTTTCACACTACATGCCAACTCATTCTTATTCTTATGAAGCATGCCCTGTACCCCATAATATATGCTTACACACACATACGTGCACACATGCACACATACTTTTTTTTTTAAATTTAAGAGAACATAATAGCAGATTAACTTTACAATTGAGTTAAAGGGGAATAGGGTAGACCTTAAATCTATATACTTGAGTTGGGTGGTGGTGGCCTATGCCTTTAATTCTAGCACTTGGGAAGCTGGGGCAGGCAGATTTGTGAGCTGGAGGCCACTTTGATCTAGAGGAAATTTCTAGGATAGCCAGGGCTACACAGACAAAAGGTGTCTCCCAAAAACAAAACAAAAAAATCTGTCTGCCCATGTCTGGCTAAGTGCTGAGGAAGCCACTCTTCTAACCCGAGATGATGCTCACTGGGGCTTCCTAGCTGTTGCCATGAAAACCAACATGGGTGTTACTTCCTTAGCCACAGAGTTCTATGAGAACACACAGAGACCCCTTAGAATGTAGGACATACGATAATGGAAACTTTACTGAGCACTGGTTAGGTGCCAGCCATGGGGTGGCATTTCTCATAGATGATCTATCATAGACTTGATGATCAGTCACAGGCTGCTTGCTCAGCAGTAAAATTACCTAGGTTCCACCCCAGCACAGTGTAAAATGGGTATGGCGGTATAAACCTATAGCCTTAGTACCTATGAGATGCAAGGGGACTTAGAAGTTCATTCTCCACTATATAACAAGCTTAAGGCTAGCCTTGGCTACATGAGACACCATCTCAACCCACCCACCCCCTTAAAAACTGTAATCTCTACAACTGCCCATGAGAGACAGGCAGTTATGACAACTTGACTGATGAAAAAAATCAAAGGTGAAGAATAATCAACCAGCACGTGGCTGCACAGCATGTGAATCTAGGTCCACCCCACTCCAGCACACTTACTTCCCAGCACTGCCTGTGATCGCCTCCGTCCAGAGTGGCTGACAAAGCATGGTCCACCTCCCACCTTCTTTAATCTCATCTGGTACCATTGCCCTAATTTTGCCAGCTGCATGTTTATTTTTAAAAGGGAAGGCAGCATTTCCCCTCTGGAGAAAGAGCTATAGTTCAGGACATGACTTCACAAAACAGGCTACAGAGAAGAGCAGCTTCGCTTGCCTTTCATATCAGGGACATAAGCATTTCATTTCCTTAGTTCCCCTGTAACCACTGAGAAACAACCATTGTATTAGCTGAAGTAGCTCTAGCCACTGTACAAATGACTCCCAAGTTTCATTACTTTAACCCTCAAGATGTTTATTTCTCACTTATGTAACTATTGAACACAGACTTGCAAAGAGCTTGGGAGCTAAGAGTTTAAAGAATACCTCCCAGGGACCAAAGTTACATGACTTTCTTATCTCTAAAGTAGAAGAAGCCTCCACAGGGCTTCCTACCCCTACTCTGTGATGCTCCCACACCTGGCATACCATACCCTACCAAGGGCTCCTGCCTGCCAAGGCAACAGAGAAAGTCCTGCTTGGTTCAGGGCTCATTTCCCAGCCCCCGTGGACCTTCCTCCTTTCCTGTTACCTGTCATAGAGTTTTGACACTTCTGACCGCAAAGGAAAATTTAAAGTAGAAGTAACTTCCAAGGGTACAGGAGGTAGATTACAATGCCCACTGCTACTCACCAGTGGCATCCTGTAGCAGTTTACTAAGCCCATATATCGGGTCCTCTGAGAATTCCACGAGGAGCTGAGGAAATGAGGCATAGTTTCCCTGGCTCTTTTTCAAGTGGCTCTCAGGTCTTGAGGTCTCCCTGAGGGATTAATTTTGATTTCAGAAAAGAGAGGTTTGCATTCTATGGTCCAGAGGCTTGCAAATTTGGGGACTCTAGTCTATCACTGAATATAACTAGTGTCTTTCTGTACCATTCCTTCAAAGGACGCATCCTCTTGTCCTCAAGCCTGGGTTAGAGCCTCTCTTTCTCTCTAGCTGCCTGTATGTTTACTCCACCACACTTACCTTACTGTCAAGGGCAGAAGACTCACCCACGCTGGACAGTGATCTCTTTTGCTTTCAGGGTGCTAATGCATGGAGAAGCTGTCTACACTGGGAGAACAAAGGAAAGTTCTCTGCCTGGAACCCATATACCCTTGGTCAATGACCCTCATTTGCTATCTGGGGTACTCATTTCCAGCAGCTCCAGTCTCCAGTAACCTCAATGAGCCCCCGACCCATATGTCCCGGTAGCTCACCCTCAGAGTCACAAAGCTTATCTGTATGCACTTTAATGACTCACACTCCATTTCATACACTCTTTGGTCAGTGAGAGGGTCAGTGGGTTAAGGTACTTGTCTCTAAGTTTGACTATCTGAGTTCAGGCTCTGGGGCCACCAAGCAGAAGGAGAAAACCAACTCCCAAAAGTTGTTCTCCAGTCTTGACATGTGTGCACCACTAACATGCAAATACATTTATGTATATACATAAAAAAATCTGTCTTGAAGTATCTATAAGAGCTACAAAGAAAGTGATCTCTCGTTCGCATGTGTGCTTCATGTGTCTTCGTGGCATGTGATCCTTAGAAACTTTTCTCAGTGAAAATCGGTGCTGAGAGAATGCCCATGTAAATGAGTCAATAAACAGAGACAAACTGAAGAATGCATGAGAGGAGACCAGAGGAGTGAGTGGATGAGAGACAGATGCAGGATGACAACCAGTATGCATGCTCCCTTTCTTTGCAAATAAAACCCTACTTCTACTTAGGTACATAACAAAAAGAATGTATTTATTGCCTTCCTTTGAAAGTAGACACATCCAAAATCCTGTGACTACATCGCATATAAGAACCAGTATCTTGGAAAATCTCAAAGAGAACCCTGAAAGAAGTGCTGTGTGTTCTTTTGACCTTTTGCCTTGTTCCACATTTTTGTGGCATGAAAGATAAGATGGGTTTTGAGCTCAGCAGCCACACTGCATAATGAGGTAACTTCTGGGACAGTTAAGCTGAAAGATGGGAGAGTTCTGGGCTTCTGTTGACCATGGTGCCACACTGTTCCTTTGGACTTGCTGTTATATAGGGAAGAGAGAAATTTACTTTCTATGCATTGTTGTTTTGTGCTTTGTTATTTTGTTAAATAAACCTGAATCTAGTGTCAAGCAACAACAGACTTATAGATTAGAGCCAGAGGCAGTCCTCATGCAGATGGCCCCCAAAAGCCAACTCAAAGCTGTAACATGGAGTCAGAGAATACGGATCCTTTAAAAAAGACAATAAAAATGTTCCTGATCCAAACGTCCTAGCCTGGTGGACAGAATATCCTGTGCAAGGCACAACAGCCCCGGAGAAATGTCACCAGGGACAGTGCTGGGGACAGAAGAGCCTGGCACATTCATGCTCTTAACAGCTGCACATTTCAACAGCAAACCTCGTCATCTACAGAGTGTACCACATCGGGGTAGGTCTTACCTCCATCAGAGAGTGCCAGTGTGCGATAGGCTTCCGAGGATATGACAGCATCTCACTCCAGTGGTCTCTGCCCAGCCGCTCAGCTTCGTTGCCTACTTGGCACACACCGATGACCTCATTGTGACCTACACTGTGAAAATGGGCCACAACAAGTTTTTTCTTAAAATTTTGGTATGCAGAAATAAAAGAAGCAGTTCTCAACCTGTGGGTCACGACCCCTTGGAGGGGTGTCATACATCAGATATCCAACATATCAGATATTTACATTACGATACACAACAGTATCAAGATTACAGTTATGAAGTAGCAACGAAATAATGTTATGGTTGGGGGTCACCACAACATGAGGAGCTGAGTTAAAGGGTCACAGCATTAGGAAGGGTGAGAACCGCTGCGTGAAAGCAACAACTCAAACGTGTGGGGAAAATTTAGAAGTGGTGGGCTATGTTTTTTTAAAAAACTACTTCTCTAGTTTAAGACTACAATCCAAACTAAGCATCAGAAAGACCTAGGGCTTAATACTTGTTATCTAAGTTTCTTAATGCTGGCATGAGTTCATTTGGTCTTAACAATCTCTGCTCAAAGAACTTCTTGATTGGACCTAATGATGCTGTTTCTGGTTCTCGAGGCTAAGCTGGAGCTGGCTTCCAGATTTACGGAATGAAAAGGAACCCTCAGGGAGAAGTGATGTATATAACCCACTCAAATTCCCACAAGAGGCCACCATGGATGGTGTGGTGAAGGCCGGTGGGAAGGGCTCCTGGGTCTCCTTGCTCCTTGTTTCATTAGAGACTACTGCCATCATCTTTTGTACATCTCTTTCTATGTTCAACTTTGGTTCTTTGAGTTTTTAACTGTGATAGACACCCATCTCCTTAAACTTAGGGCTGAAATTTTCTGTGATTAGGTCTCTGAGTTGAGTCATTTTACTTTTTCCTTAGAGAGGAAAAGTCCCTTGAAATAGCTGGAAGGATGTGGCCCAACCTTGGACTCTTCATGATGACCTTGTCTGCCCCGAAAAGACAAATAGCTTCTATTCTGCTTGCGTGGGGAGAAGAAGAGGTGGGAATATACTGTCTGGGATAGTTAAGTCTGTGCTCATTAAAATCAGATGCACGCAGAGGCCCTGTGCATACTGCCATGGGTTTTTCCAGGCCACTGTCATGAGTTTACTAATAATTGAATTGATGCAGAGATCACATAATCAGATTTGTTGATGCAGGAACCTTGGCAATAGCTTGGGAAGCGCTGCCCTAGCCTTCTACAACTGGTGGGTGGCATCCCCTCTGGGGACCTGGCACTATGGTGTTGTATGCTTCCAGAGAAGACAGGGCAAGGTCTATGCCCAGCATGGGCTGCCACACTCAGGAACAACTGTGTCAGAAGACAAGGCATGCTTTGTGTTGGGATCTACTGGAAAGCACTGAGGTCAGTGAGGCTGCTGTGCTGATGTTTCAGAGGTAGATGGGAAAATTTCTAGCTACAAATAATATTTGTAAGATTATATTAGAAGTCAGACTGATTTTTTCTTTTATAATTGTGCCCAGACCACGTGGGAGGTTTCTAATTAAAAAGAGACTTTGCATTTCAGTCTAATGACTGGTTTAACATGTATAATTCCCTGTTGGTACTTCCTTTGCATATTAAAATGACTGTTTTTCAAATCTGTCCTTTAAATACACAATTGGCTACAATGCAGGCTATAAATATCTCCTCTGTGCTGTATTAATTAAAAAGTCTAGCATCTTATACATTTTAATGTACCCTGCCATCCATACTGATTCTAGCATTTTCAAGAGAACATTTCTATGTTTGCTTTCAGACTTAAGTGGATGGAAATGATCTTTATTAAACAGTGCAAGAAGGAAAAAAAAAGATCGAAGTTATATATTTAGAAACATTGGTGGTGTGGCTAAAATAATCATTCTGTATTTTGGTTAGAAGCTTTCTACTAAAGGAGTTAGGACTGCTCAATGAAAAACAAGACCTGTGGGACTGTAGTTCTTCATAGAGAGATACCAGGAAGTATGCAAATATGGGAAGGGGAAAGGTGGCATGTGGGAGGGTGGAGGAGAAGGAAGATAAGAAAGGGGGAGGGAAGAGATGAGCATATTAGAAGTACTGTAATAACAGGATTCTGCACTACGGTTTGGACGATGTGACTCCCTGTCAGCTTGCTTCCCACAGGCTGCCCTTTCAGTCACTGTATCCTGGGACCCCAGCTGAGCTCCCTAACACAGCTGCTGCTCATGTGGCTGCTTCCTAATCTGCCCATCCTGCTCCAAGAACAGTGAGACTGCACAGAGAAAGAGCTCCTGACATCTCACCGGTCATAGTCCATGACAGCTATGGACAAATGGATCTGGTCGATGCTCTCAGGAGGGACGTCGAAGACTATGGCTTCATTGTAAACGGGGTTAAGCGTGTTCCTCTTGGTGGATGTCTTCCTCTTCTTCAGTCTCCGGCCATCACACATCAATGAGACTTTCACGTAGGGATCTGCACAGGCATGAGAACAGAATATTGTGAGGACAAACGGAGATGCTGGGAATGTGCGGCCAGTGCAGGACAATTCCCCTTCTCTGTCTGGAGTCTAGAGTTTGAGGATTTTAATTCATGTGATACGTGATGTGGGTAGTGACTACTTAGAACAATTAAGTTATTCATTCAAGAAAAAGCACAGGACACTGTCTCCTCAAAATTCATTAAATTTAAAAATAGGGTGAAAACATCTGTTACCAAATTAGATAATATGCCAACCAGAATTCAGGACCAGCCTGCCTGTGAAAGGAAGAGAATCAGACATCTCCAAGGAGTGGGAGACAAGACTCAGTGTCCCAACTCTAGGCTATCCATGGAAACCTTTGCTTAAAGATTGGGCCTTTAAGCAGGGTATGCTTCTAGTTCTATAAGTTCTGAATTCGTAGAGAATGGGGCAGCCTGTGTGCACGAATGGCCTTACGAACTGGGAACTCCTGGGAATGTGTTTGCAAAGGGAGAAGCTGTTCATTAATCAGGATGGGAAAGGACAGGACATTCATAGCATAATAACCAAGGCAGATCAACAGGTGCTGAGGCTGGCGGCTTTCTGGAAGGTCGCTTCTGGTCCCACTAGCTTCTCAGTACCATGCAGCTCGAAAGGGAGTACTGTATCTCTCGCTTAACTACAAGCCACCCTGACTCCTTATCCCTTCCAGAAGGTACTTTAAGCCAGAGGTGCTGTATCCTTTCTTGTTTTTTTTTTCTTTCTTGCTTAGAACCAGCCAGGAGTATAGAACAGAATATATCAACAGTTGGAGTAAATGGCAGCCAGTAACAAGCTTGTCATGCAAGTGTAAGATTTGAGTTAGACTCTCCTCCCTTCCATGTTCATACTTGTACATGGTAGGTGGCATGCACTCGTAATCCCAGCGCAAAGGAAGTAGAGACAAGAAGATCCCGGGTATTTCTTGTGCAGCCATAGCCTAACCATGAAGCCCAGGTCTCAATGAAAGAACCTTGCTCAAAAATCAAAGTCAGGGATGGCATTTACTCCAAGATGTTGATATTCTCTATGTTCTATACTCCAGGCTGTTTCTAATCTCTGGCTTGAAGTACCTTCCAGAAGGGGTGAGGAGTCAGGGAAGGCATTGCGTAGTTAGGCACAGAGATACAGAGCTCCCTTTGTAGCTGAACGGTAGTGAAGGGCTCCAAAGGCTGACCTCTGGTCTTTACATCTATGTGCATACACAGGTACCCACATGCACAGGCGCTCGCACACGCGTGTGCGCGTGCACACACACACACGAACACACACACATATACACACACACGAACACACACACACACACACGAACACACACACACACATACACACACACACGAACACACACACACACGAACACACACACATACACACACGAACACACATACACACACACACACACACACATATGAATGCACATGTGCATACCCCAGCAACAACAAAAGAATACATTGTATCTCAGGCTCTTTGAGTTCAGTGGCCATGAGCCAGTGTTCTGTGTGATAGTGGCCACGTGGTCAAAACCGATATGAATGTGCATAGTATGAACTGCACAATGAGACATTTTGTGTCAGGGTTTACAATGTAAAGGTATGTGTTTGGTTCACTGAAAAACACACACACACACAAGCTATAGTTCATGTTTATAATGAGTCAGAATTGTCTCTAATCTTCAATGAGCCTAAGATAATGAAGTTAGAGGAAAGACCTAACAGGGTAGACTACCTCAGGATATGCAAACCGTAGACTGAGTTCCAATTATGGCAAAGGAAAGGCTCAAGAGTCAAATAACATCATGTTATTATTACACTACATGTTTTTATGTTCTTATATATATTAATTCAGTTAATCATACAACACCTTAATGGACCAGATACTAATCTTACTCTCGCTTTACAGATGGGAATTTGAAGCCTAGAGTGGTTAAGTGACTTGTCCAAGATCACACAGCACTTAGAGGTGATATGATTAAACCTAGGCAATCCAGATCCAAGGTACCATAATAGGAATTTGATAATGTGCTGAATTAGAACCAGATGAAGAATGTCCTACCTGATGCTCCAGTTATGTCCATCGCCTTTAAATTCCTTGCTTTTATGATGGTGATGGTCAGTCTGCCAGCCGTTGGAAGATAGCAGAGGGAAAACATAAGTTCACCCAGATCCACATTATCCTGTTCAGAAAGCACAGAGCAGAGCATTAGGAAGTGTCCACAGCCCACGTGCACGAGGCTCAGCCGCAGGGCAGGATTAGGAAGGACCAATTTCAGCTCATGACACAGAATCTCCACCCCTGTACTGGGGTGGCTGTACATCTACGGAAACACAACTCATTTGTTGATTGCAGAGCGGAGGAGGCTGTCCACAGAACGCCACCACACACACAACCCACATGTACAACCTCATATAGGCTCTTCAGCATTCCCAGAGTGTCCCTCTATCTGGCTCTACTCATATATTTGTGAGAGTCATGGTTCTTAGCACAAAGCCAAGCAAATGGAGCCTCATGGGGCTGATCACCCCAGCAGAGCTCAGAGATTCTGCTCACGACCCCACCCGGCTTTCTGGGGTCTTTCCAGCATTTCCAGCATTTCACTCGAATGCTATGCTTGCCTCTCTACATAGAGCCCTTGAATGAGCCGCACTATCCCCACACACTCCTGTAGAGCCTAGTCTCCCCCATACTCTACACTGCCATGTGTATCTTAGAATACTGCAAATAACCTCTGTGGATCAATAGCAGGTGGTCCCATGAGTTCCAAGAATCTTCTGGCCCCTCATTAACTCTGGACAAGAATACTGCATGATCACAGTAGTGGCAGCCCTTGACCTCATGTTCCCACATAATCGGACACACTGGGACACAAACCTAGTCCTGCACAGTACCCATGCAGGGAGAAAAGTTCAGAAGCCAGACTTTAGGAAGCCCTACTGTTTGCTCCTCAGGGTTCCACTAAGCTATATCCCATCTCTGTCTCAAAGAGCTCCCATTCCCTCTACTGGGATACTGGGAAGGCATCTCCTTGGGTAATGTACAGCCAATCCAAATAGGTCAGAAAATATGAATCTCTTTCTTTTTTTTTTCTTAAAGCCCAGGAGAGTGTAGCTAGGAAGAGGGGAAAAAATCCAGTTCATTTAGTTTCAAATTCTGTGAGACACCTGAGGTTATAGATCCGGGTGCCTGTGTCTAATTAATACAGTTTCATACTGACAATGCTTTGGGGACTTGGGTTCTAGCCCTTAACATCCACAGCCTTCCCTCCCCTTCTGGATTCTTGGAGGATGTTTCTATTTTTAGAAGCACAGATTCAGCTTTGGAAGGTCACCTTGCCAACCTCCTGCCTTGACTGCTGCCACGGAAGGAGGAGGCAAAGGGATCTGTTTGGTAGCTAAGGCAGATGGATTGGTCTGTGTCTTCAAGCATCGCATGCAAATAAATCACATCACCTTGCAGCCCAGTCTGTCCTGGTCTCTGGAGCCTTGGTTCTAGACACCTGGGTGGCCAGACCTTTCCCTGTGGTAAGAGGTTGGGGAGCATTGTATGAGAGTGGGGTTTCACAAATGGCAGGTTCTTGTTGCTGTGTGGTGCTGTGTTCACTTCTGCAGGAGCCCAAGCTTCCCTTTGCTTTCTATACCCCAGCCCACCCCTGTGTCCCTGAATTCTATGCTCCCTTTCCACAGTACCTTGCTCTCTTGTCCTACCTCATCCTGCCCAGAGAATCCCAATTTGAGAAAGTAATTCCAAAAGTGGTCAAAATCATACCCATGAAGGTTCCATAATCAATACTTTCAGCATATATTTCCTGAGGGCTCACACTGTGTACCTCACTCTGAAAGACTTGCAATGGGAAATGCACTCTTTCTACTTCTGGCTTTCCAGGCACATAGTTAAATGTGAAGTGTCAGATTCCTTCTGTACTAAGTATGTGGAGTTGTGGCTTTTTCCCACCATGAATCCAATTCATAAATATTTCTTTTGTAAGACTGTGTACTCATGAGTTGAAAGGAAACAACAAAACTCTCAGACAAAAATCCACGATTGTATCTTTAAAAAACATGTAAGTTAAACAAATAATTTATCAAAGCAAACGTTTTTGATCTGCAAGTGATTTAAAAAGAAATCTTCTGTATGGGGGACTGGCTCTGCACTTCTCTAGGATGTGACAGATAAATCATGGATGGTGGAACACTCCCAGCACTTGGGAAGTAGAGGGAGGAGGATCAGATTTAAGGTCTTCTCTGGCCACATAAGGACTTCAAAGGCAGACTAGGCTATATGAGACCATGCCTTGAAAAAGAAATCAGTGTGTATGCATTTTCTAAAATTTTACTTTTGGGTGTATTTATCTATAAAATAATGGCATAAAGATCATGCTGAAATGATGGCTCAGTGGTTAAGAGTGCATGCTACTCTTATAGAGAACCAGAGTTCAATTCCCAGTACCCACATCAAGAGGCTCACAGCTCCAGGGGAACTGATGCCTCCCCACCTGCATTTGGCTGTACAAATTGATGTGCTTGTACACATGTTTGCACACACAAAATTTTAAATGAGTATTAAAATATAAAATGACAGTAAGATTCAAAAGCTGAAAGATTTAAGTAAAGCAGTGAAAAAAAATCCCCCATTCCCATATACACCACTAATGCCACTCTTCTTCAGGGTAACACTGAATAATTATTACGGCATTCATCCATTCATCATTTGTTCACTTACTCTTTTATATTTATTTCATTTTATTCATGTGTTTTGACTGTGTGTGTGTGTGTATATATATATATATGTATATATATGTATATATATACATATATATATATATATGCACCACATGTCTGGTGTCCATGAAATAAGAAAAGAACAACGCATTGGTCCCTTGGAACTGGGATTAGAGATGGTTGTGGACCACCACGTGAATGATGAGAACTGAACCCGTGTCCTCGGCTAGAACAAGAAGTGCTTTTGGACCACCGGATCATCTCACCATCCCCTCATTTCCTTAATCTGAGAGCACCTCTTTTTGGCTATAAGTTCAGCATTGTTCTCCCAGAGTCTTGGATCTGACTTTGCGATAGGAACTCAGAGCCATCATCCTTTGAGGGACTAGCACATCACTGCATTTGATAGTAATGTTGCTTTCCCATCAGCTGATATAGGTTTGGGGTCAAGAACCTGTGGATCTCTCCATGGGTGGACAGTCCTGTTGCAGGATTTTCCCTGTCCAAGCACATGAGGGCAGCAGGAGGCCTGTGATTGGACAGGGAGAAGGGAGGCAGAGCTAAGAGTGGCAGAAATGGGGAGAGTAGGAGGGAGAGAAAAAGGAGAATGGAGGCCAATGTGATGATATCATAATGTTAGAATAGTTGGGATAAAGCTTTTTCATTACCAATTAGCTCTGAAATTGTTATATTGGCATCTTATAAATTGTGATTTTATTGATACATCTGATTAGTTAACTACAAACTTTAAGAGTTTTTTTTTTGTTGTTTTTTTTTTTTTGAGACAGGGTTTCTCTGTATATCCCTGGCTGTCCTGGAGCTCACTCTGTAGACCAGGCTGGCCTCGAACTCAGAAATCCACCTGCCTCTGCCTCCCAAGTGCTGGGATTAAAGGCGTGCGCCACCACGCCCGGCTTAAGAGTTTTTTTTTATTAGATATTTTCTTTATTTACATGTCATATGATATCTCCTTTCCCAGTTTCCCCTCTGGAAAAAAAAAAAAAAAAAGAAAAAAGAAAAGAATAGAAAAAGAAAAACAAAAACAAAAACAAACAAAAAAACAAACAAAAACCCTGTTCCCTCCCCCTTCCCAAACTTTAAGAGTTTTAATTCTACCGGGTAATTGAGTGTTGTGATGGCTGACTGTGGGGCGCGAGGGGTGTTGCGTGGTAGTGAGAGGAACTGGGGGTGGGGCGCCAGAGAGTTGGCAGGCTGAGAGACCACCAAGATGACAGCACCAGGCGGGAGCCCTGTGGCCCAGCAGGGCCAGAGAGTTGGCAGGCTGAGAGAAGCAAGAGTGCGGAGAGTTGGTGGGTTCATTTTTTTTTTTTATTAGATATTTTCTTTATTTACATGTAAATTTCTCCCTTCCCAGTTTCCCCTCTAAAAAACAAAGAAACAAACAAAAACAACAAAAACAAACCCCAGCTGCCTCCCCACTCCCTATGCCTGCCACCCACCCTCTCCTGCTTATAGGCCCTGGCATTCCCCTACACTGGGGCACAGAAGTTTCACAGGGCCAAGGTCCTCTCCTCCCATTGATGATCGAATTTGCAATCCTCCACTATACACATGCTG
>NW_022196904.1:96238068-96248347 GCF_008632895.1 Mastomys coucha | reverse complement strand
TGGTCACACATCAGGCCTCAACAGATACAAGGAGATTGAAATAATTCCTTGTATCCTATCAGATCATCGTGGACTAAGGTTGCTCCTCAATAACAACATAAACAATAGAATGCCCACATACACGTGGGTTCATTTTTAAACTATTTCCCTCAACACATTCCCTCGAATCAGTGCTTCCCAACCAGAGTGAGTATGCTCCTCAGAGGTTATTTGACACAATCTGGAATAACTTCTGACTGTCACCTTTGGGAACTCAGATCTGTTACTGGTATCTGCAAAAATGTTACACAGGTGAGCTTTAGCCACTTAGTACAAAATGTGACTTGTGCTAGGATTTAGAAAATGATGTGTATAGGACTGTTGAGATTCTTGGTAAATTTCTGGAATGCTGAGGAGAGTCAAATATAGAGAAATGGTGGGATGGCTGCCTCCTTTTTCAGCCAGACAGAATCAGAATGCGGAAGTATCACTGGTACTGAGTGCCCTGGAGGATGCAAGAGGAGGGAAATGCTATGCAGGGAAATGCCTCATTGGCTCCTACTTTGTGTGGTCAAGTGCAGTGCTGTCAGCAAGGCACACTGGGAAATTCTCAGGAGTGTAAGTTCTCTGTAATCTTTCTCTGACTGTGCCCAGAGTGGTCAACATTAGTTGCATTTTCTGGCTAGCCAGTGCACTTCTATGTTCTCCCTGAGTTCTCCCAGTGAATTCCTTCCCCACTCCACATCCTAGAAGGGGACTGCAGAAAACTATGCTAAACCACAATAATCACTTCCCTCTGTTTTGTTGGGACAAAGGATAGGTTTATAACCCAAATGAGTTGTTGAAGTCATTCCTAGGATTGATAACTAAATATTTTAAAAACTGTCATTTTACTGATGCTATTCACTAGAAGATAAAAGACTAAAACTGTGTGGGTTTTGCACGATGTATAGTAAAAGCAGAATAACATCACTTTAAGCTGAACTTTATATGTTAAGGATGTGCAATACATACTCCAAAGAAAGAACTAAAATAATAGGAGTTTGTGGCTAAAAAATGAAAAGTATGAGCTAATATAGGTATATGAAAACAGATAATAATTGAAAACAGATGGTTAAATACAGGAAGGGGATAAGGGTCAGAGAGATCTAACAGAAATCAAAAGCATGTTATAAAATGACCAATTTAAACAAAACGATCTCAATAATAGCATTAAAAATAAATGGCCTATACCTTTGCATTTAAAAGTTTTTGAAGCTTAGACAGACAGTGTGACTGATGGCAGCTCCGTGAAAGCCTCAGCTGCCCAGGTAATCTTAGATAAGCAGTGTCATTTCTCAGTTAGCTCTTCTCAGATAACTCCTTTGGGAAAATTAATATCTCAACACAGATTTGATAATAATGAAAGTTAAATAACACATAGGGGCTGCAGTGATAGCTCAGGTGCTATAGTGCTCGCCTTGCAAACATGAGGAACAGAGACTGATGCCCAAAACCCATGTGAAAAGCATGCTGTGCCGGCACAAGTGTGTAACCCCAGCACTGGGGAAACAGAGCCAAGGCAGACGCCTGAGGCTTGCTGTCCAGATAGCTGAGCTACAGGCCAGTGAGCCACAAGGCTACGGAACATCTGGTCCCCTGTCTATTTTTCCTCTCAGTATACTATTCTTCAGTGTGACGGGCTCACCGAGAAACTCCATTTTTTAGAGCTCCCCTTTCAAAAATAAAAAATCCTTGCAGGCGGTGGTGGCACACGCCTTTGATCCCAGCACTTGGGAGGCAGAGGCAGGCGGATTTCTGAGTTTGAGGTCAGCCTGGTCTACAGAGTGAGTTCCAGGACAGTCAGGGCTACACAGAGAAACCCTGTCTCAAAAAATGCAAAACAAAAAACAAAAGTTTAGGGCAAGGGAAGGAGGGGAGGGGGAAAAAATCCTTGTAAGAAACAGTAGCAAGTGCAATCCTAGTTATAAGATTCCTTCTAGATGTACTTTATCTTCAGCCATCACCATTATATCGAGGGACAAAACCAGGTCTTTTTGTAACATGGCCTCTGTTAATAATGATCTGCTCATTCCCTCTTCTCAGACCCTCCAACTATACAACCCCAAGACATGGCAAAATGGGCATAAATCAGAGAGAAAGAGGCAGCCCCTTTTTAGTGACAATTCTGATGATAATTAGCATGCGTTGTTAAAGTAACTGTTGGTTGCACTTTATTTATAGGTATTAACATGATTAATTGCACTGGAAGTGTGCCTGGAGGATGACACTTTCTGAGCTGGTGCTGGGACACAAGTGAACCTGCAGCCTGCACAGAGTAGCAGTGGAGGCTGGTATCAGCCCACACTTTCCCCCCGTATGACATCTTCTCAAAAGACACTGGCTGGGTCTAGCTCTTCTTAAGGAAGAATTTTCCTTGACCCTAGGAATGGACAAGTTAATTAACATCACACATGTGCAATGCCCTTTGTGGGCAATAATAGAAGTTCTCAGCACTCTCTTACCTAGTTCCCTGATTCAATATGACACTTACTAGTACTAATATTTAGATATCTAGCCTGTCTTCCTCCTTACATTATAGAGTCATACATCCAGTGACGTTTTCAAATCCCTAGCAAGTTGTCTAACAGGCATCTCCATCTTAACCGTGCTCTACAAATGGGGTTCATTTCCCTCACCTATCCCAGCCTTCCTACCAAGCCCTTTCCATCTTAATGTGGCAAAACCTCCCAGGGGCTGAAGTTAAAAATCTAATTGTCACTGTATCTGTATTCCTCCTCTCCTCTCACCCTCCCACATCTGCAAGTCATGTCATTTCTCCTTTCAAAAATATCTAGAATCCTCCCAGTTTCCCCCTCTACAGCTACTCCTTCGAGGCAACATCATTCTGCATATGCGTGGCAGTAGAGCTCTGACTCTCAGGTTCAGTCTACTGTGATTACTGGTGAGGAGTGGGGGGCAGGGGAACAGGGATTGGAGACTGATTCAGGAGAGCACTGTCTCTCTCTGGAGACCTCTGCATGTGACTAGGGTTTCCCCTTCAAAGGCTTCTGGGAGTTGGCTGAAGAGCTCTCACCTCACCTGAATGCACTTGACAC
This sequence comes from Mastomys coucha, assembly GCF_008632895.1. Taxonomy (NCBI): domain Eukaryota; kingdom Metazoa; phylum Chordata; class Mammalia; order Rodentia; family Muridae; genus Mastomys; species Mastomys coucha. The sequence continues at coordinate 96,245,270 of NW_022196904.1, read as the reverse complement.
CAGCTGCATCCCAGTGCTGCAGTGGCAGATGGGACTGATGATGATTACACTAAGAGGAACTTGATGGAGACACTTTCCATTCCCATAAGAAAAGAATGGCTTTGGTTGGGAAACACTCCATTGGACCTGGGAAACACTCGCTCTGACATACTTAGGTAGCAGTATCTCACCGTGAGAGGGTCAACTAGCTTTGTTCGGTACCCAAGGCATTTATTTTCTGTCAACTGGAGCCAAGCAACCAGGAACACAGAGTTGAGCTTCACTATGGGGCAGCAGTCTTGGGTCCTAACGGGCAGAGGGAAGCCATCTTCCCAAGTGTAAAATACTAAGCCACTTTCCCAGAAAATCAAACACGGTTTTCATCTCAGATGTTTTCTTAGGTAGCTTCCCAATCTTTCAAAAATCATTGACTATGCTTGCTACACAAGCATGAGAACTACATAAGGCACACCTGTGAACATACATAAACATGTTTCCCCCTCCTCTCCAATATCAGAGCTCATTCAGCTAATAGGTCCATTGAAAATAGTTGCTATCAGATTAATTTCACTTCCTTTTATGACCAAGCTACTAGACTCAGGACAGGAAGCTTGTAAGCTTGTGTGGGCACAGTAAGTGTGACCTCAGCATGATGTATGGTGAATCCTCTCCTGGAACCCTTGCAAATGATCTGGATGATTTGGCTTAGATCTATTAATAAAGGGGAATTTATATCCAAAGTAACCACCATATATAAAACGGTGTCAGTAAATGATTCAATGACCTGGGTCTTATCCAGTTCCAAAATTGTCAATAGTTTGGGAGAAGCAGAATTTGATATGATACAACAGACTTGATAAGTACATTGGAGTCCTGATTCAAGATCATAAAAATTGCACAGGTAAGATGTATGAAGCCTAATAATACAAATATATTAAAGCAAATTATTTGAGGACCTAAAAAGCCAATGGTACAATTCCTAAAGTAGATGTACCTAATGCATGTAGCAATCACAGGTTTTATCCTTATCTTAGCCAAAATGTGATATAGCAATCAGAAACTAACTTTGTATGAGAAAGGATGTGTGCATCATTCCCCTGCCCCACTTGAAACCAAATTCTTTTCTGGGCATCTGGACTTCTGAGATGTGGAAGTAGATGGAAAATAAATGTAAGGCCAGCCACCATGGGAGGACCATAGGAGGAACAGTGAGGGACTGGTAAGCTTGTAAGCCTTGAGGAAAAAATAACCACCGGGAAGCACAAGATTCTTGTGGGCATTAATGTGAATTTCTGTTACAAAGAAGAGGGGCTGAATTTGCTCTTAATGATTCCAGCAAGAATAAGGACCCATAAGTGAGAGCCACAGGAAATCTATAATATTCTCTTCTATCCCAGTTCCAAACCATGGGCTGTCTTTGAACGCAATGCATTCCCCATCTGTTTGGCAAGTTTCAAGGTGTTACAGAAGAGTCAAGTATCAATAAGGCAGTTGAGCAAACAGAAAAGCTTTTCTCTCTTGCTGTCCTGATCCCCTGTAGTCCCATGGATCAGAAGCAGACATAAGGGGACAGGTAATGAGGCAGGCAAACACAGGGACAAGCTTAGCAACCTGAATCCACTTGGTTTGGTTATGCACACTCCTAACAACGCACCTTAGTAAGTTGTTGGCATCAGGATATGTACATACCTTCTGTAAGCAACAGAAGTATGTTATTGCCCTTAGCAGCTCCCTGATAACGCCCTGTTTCTATTTAAACATGTCCTAGAACATATCCTGAAATCAAGGGAGATCAGTCCATCTGGGCTGAATTGGCTAGGCTGCACGTTCAGGAAGATAAACTGTGTCCTTGGAGTAAACTTATGAGGGACACACAATTAGCCACCTCATGCCTATACATAATTGGCATGCATATTGTTAAAATCTGGTGTATCAAAGGAAGGGGCATCTGCAGTGAGCAGTCTTATGTAATCTGATCTGTCGATCAGAACAGAGAAACATGGACACTATGCTCCTTTACACCTTGAGCTCTGCAAAGGAAGGCACAGACAATAGCTGGTCCCCCAGTACTCTTACTCACACGGCTTAGTGTCACAATTAGCACAGCATCTTTCTTTTTCATCTGCATTATTGCTTTGCTTTTTAATATACTGTCCTTGCTACTCTGGGACAATTCTTAAATAAAAGGCCAAGAAGCTGGAGACACTTGGCCCACACAGTAAGAGATACAATATTATTAGACTTCTGGGCTAGACCACTGTGTTATCAGAAGGATGACTTAAGGAGGTATGGTTAGGTGGAGTGTATGCCTGTCTTGGAGGGAAGAACTGGAGATGAAGTCTGTTGCTTAATGATGTTAATCCACAACCTAGGAGTATAAAAAGGAGATGACCACATGCTTGAGTCCCAAATCTTTGAGTCCCTGGCAAAGAAATTTAGAGTATAAGCCCTGCTTTTTTCTCTCTCTCCATCCCTTTCTTTTCTCAACACTGCCTTCCTAGTAGATACTTTGAGACTCATGTATGATTTTTTTTTCATTCTTCTGTTTTTCCAAGGGGTCATGTCTAGCTAAAGAGGGTCCTTGGATAAACCAAACACAGCCATTTAAAAAAAAGTCAAAGAGCCCCCAAAAGGCTCTAATACTTATTTTGAATGTTCAATAACTATTCAGAAGTTTTCTGTTAAAAAAAAAAAAACAACAGATCTTCTAAACTCAATAGAAAAAAACCCACAAAAGTAATTTTAAATGAAAATTTATTCTTATTAAAAGATGAGGGGATCTCAGAGCATCCTTGAAATTGAGTATTGTGTTTTGGCTTGGCTGGGTACAATGTGTTTCACTGGCTTTTGAAGAAAACATTAAGATGAGTGATTTTGAATTCACCCTGCATGTTTAGCATCTTTGTCGTTCTGAAACTTTCCATTGAAGAATTCAGTTGATCAGAACTGAAGAAGGAACTCTAGGAAAGATGCCCTGTGCAGAGAAGCATGATGGAATGGGTCAGACCAACTGTCTGTGGTGTGAATAGATGGAATGAGTCAGACCAACTGTCTATGGTGTGAATAGTTACACACTCAAAAAAACCCTCCACTTTTATTCCTTGGATGGAGACTTTGCCCAATGACAATTACAGGTCATAGGGCTGTTTTGTCTTTTAGTATCACCTGTCGTTGGAGACAAGCACTACGGATCTTGCTTTCTGTCCCCATTAATGGACCCTGACAGCCTACCTAATACTTATGTTCCTCACCTCAAATGTGCCTTTAAAGTTAGTTTGAGATTTATTTTGTGTGTATGAGTGTTTGGCTTGCATGGCTGTATGTGCACCACACATGTGCAGTGCTCACAGAGGCCAGAAGGAGGAGTCAGATACTTTGGAACTGAGTGTAGGGATGATTATGAGCTGCCATGTGGATGTTAGGAACTGAACTGGGGTCCTCGGCAAAAGCAGCAAGTACTCTTAACTACTGAGCCATCTCTCCTGCTTCAAATGTGATTGATCACAATTCTTCATCCCCCAGGGGTGACAGTATCTGGAGATGAAGAAGCCCTACCTCAGCTAACTCCCTTCACCTCAGCAAGCCATCCTCCACCTCAGCAAGCCATCCTCCAGCAAGCACAGACCTCACCACTTCACTCCTTCCTTAAATCCTTCAATTCAGCCCGGATGCCTTCATGTTCTAGGAAAGGCTGCTCAGTGGTTCATTCTCCTAACCTAATACTTCTTCAACCAGTCTGAGCCAGTCTCAGCCTCCCCTTCTATACCTCTTCTTCCCTGGGTGCTGTTACTTCTCCCTAAGGAAGCTTTAAATTTAAATTAGGTTATAAACTTCAGTAAGTACAATTTTAATCGTTTATTTTTTGAGGTCTCATAGACCAAGCTGGCCTAAAACTCCCTATAAAACTTAGGCTGGCTGGAGTTCTAGATCCTTCTACCTTACTCACATGCTGGGACTATGAGTTTATCACCATGCCAAGCTATGTTTTTTGTCTTAATCTTTGATGATTCAGTTTGCCAAGTTACATCACTATGCAATATTCAGAATGTCTCCATGCCTGTACTGTCTGCTCTGGTAACTCCTTGCCCATATTTCTATTATTACATGAAATTAATAAGGCTCGTGATGTGGCTCAGTTGGTAGAGTACTTGCATAGATTACACCAAGCCCTGGGTTTGATTCCCAGTACCACATAAATGTGGTATCTGATGCATACCTGTAATTCTAGCACTTGGGAGATAGAGGCAGAAGGATCAGAAGTTCAAGGTCATCCTCAAGATCAAGCTCAGTCAGGGATACATGAGATCTTATTTATTTTTTTTTTTTTTAAAGAAATAGCTGTGAGTCTCAGATGTAGAAGGCAAGAGCAGTGTATCCCTTTTGCCACATTTATCCAGGGATGTAGGAGAGGTCAATTAATTTTCCCAAGGTCATTGGATTACTTAGTGTGGGAGCCACACTGTCAACCAGGCAACCTGACTGAAGATCTCTAGTTCCCCCATATAGAAGCCAATATTTTCTATGTAGCTTTACTATGGGGGAGTTCAGCACATTCTTTCTTGAATACTGAAGATTTGGGGGTAGCTATGAAACACTGGACAAGGTCAGAGAGAAAGAAGTATCTAGATTATTTTGTCACAAAATATTCCCACCCTTCGGAATGACCTTCTGTCTCACCCTTTATCATAAGAAACTTTTTGCCTTTTCGACTAGTGGGGAAAAAGAGAGGAAGGCACTTTTTCAACTAAATCCAATTTGAGAACTGGGGCAAATGGTACTTTAGCCAAAGAGGATCTACGTTTCATCCAAGCGTAAACATCAGACTACTTTCCTCTGTGTCCAATTTTCTAACATTACTGAGGGAAAGGGGAGATTTGGTACAATAAAGGGCATTTTTAGGAAGGTGTAATAAGGAACTATCTTAGGTACACTTCAAATAGGGGCAATCATAGACTGTCTGTGCCTGAATGTACTCTCTGAACTAACAGGCCTCAGACAGCACAGCAACTGACACACATGTGTTAACTCACTGTCTTCTTGCCATATTCCTAGAGGAGGGCATGGCACAGAGTGGCCCACAGAAAGCTAGCACACCAGTGATGAGTGGCAGAAGTCTCTTTGGGACAGCCAGATTAATCAGGGGCAGCTCAGGGCAGGGACTCTTCCTTCCCCAGCTCAGCTCTTCTTCAAAGATATTCTATAGTCTGACCTACAATGTGGAGAAAGGAGATGTAAGTATACTGAAAGAATTCCCCTGAAAGCAGAAAGAAGTTTTCAGGAAAGATGACAATGTATTGTTGTAAAACTTTAGCCCACAGGCTGAGTCATTGGCCCGTAGCCACTAAGTTGATCAGTATCGAGAAAGGGTCTGCTACATATTTGTCATCCACCCCCATGAGCTCCATGCCTTCATTAAAAGACCATTATTTAGAATGTGTCATGTAATACTAGTAGAATTTAAAAACAAATGTTCTAGTTCAATTTTTCCAGGGAACACACATGAGTCGGGTAAGAGGACCAGCAGTTTTCTCCATCTAGTATTCTGATACACGTAAAACTTCCTCTTGTTGCTGCTGCTGCTGCTGCTGTGTGTGTGTGCACCCACACACAGACCTTGTGCATGCTAGGCTAGTCCTCTCCAAAGGAGCTACACATCCCTTCATTTAAATGTATTTATACACCTATTTAGCAACCACTTGCTGGATATTTACTATGTTCTAGACATTACACGAGGTGCTGGGGATGGAAAGAAGATGAAAGAATAAAAATTCTTGCTGTGATGGAATGGCCACTCAAACTGCCGTTGGAGAGCCCAGAGAACTAAATAACTTTGTTATATTGAAAGGAGTGACTGATAAGCTAAAGGTGATCAGATCTGGTGAGGGGGAAATGCAAGTTTAAGGGGGACAGCCAGGGAACCTTCAGAGAAGGAGCTGTGTAAGAGGAGACCCCAAAGAAGTCAAAGTTTAAGGCAAAGGCAGACAAGGGAAGCAGCTAGTTATAGAAAGTGGTCCTGGGCAGAAGTAGGTGTGAGTAATGGCAAGAGGCTGTGGTAGCTGGAGCGGAGAAAGTGTGCACTACTATGGTGAAGAGGTGAGATAGGAGGACATGTGGGGCAGTGAGCTGTGCACAGACAGCCTGGTACCCAGTTGAGCACAGGCCTGGAACTCCGGTGACCCTAAGGACAGAAGCTATTTGGCAATGCCTCCAAAGCCCCTGGCTCCTGTCACAACCTCCCACAGCCCCCCACAGGGAGGCGTGTGGGCATCAGTCAGGTAGTCAATGCCCCAAGCTCCTGGTATTCTGTCTGGACTCCACCCCTACAGTTACCTGGCAACAGCTAGGTATGCTCCTCCCCACAGTTACCTGGCAACAGTGAGGATGGCCCAGCCCACTATAAAAGGAGCTGCTTGCCCCCTCCTGGTTCTCTTACTCTCTTACCTCTTATTCTCTTGCTCTTACTCTCACTCCCTTGCTCCTCTCTTTCCCCATTTCTTTCCCCCGTATCCACATGGCCATGGCTGGCCTCTGCTTCTCTACTCTCTCCCTCTCTCTGCCTTTCTACAATAAATGCCTTAAAAGCAGGGGCCATCTCTGCTCATCGGACCCACCATGCTGGAGCAATGGAGCAGGTCTTCCACCTAACCTGGCAGGAGGCCTCCCTGTGCTCCAGACACAGCCACCAGTCAAACCAAGAAGTCCGCCAACCAAGCTAGCTCCCTGAGCTAGCCAGACTCTCTCCTCTCTGTTGTAACCTGCCAGAGATCTCCTCCTACCCTTTGCCCTTTGCCCTTTGCCCCAAGGCCAGAGTCTGCCTGAGGATGCCCACCCAATTCTCAGCTCTTCCTCCACATACAGAAGCATCTGGGATGTCTGAGAGTGAGAACCTGACATCCCTGGCCTCTGTGCAGCCAGGGACCCCAGAGCTGGCTCTTCCACGACCCTCAGCAGTGCCTGTGGTGCCAAGAGTCGGAGCCTGACTCAGGCAGGTTCAGACTGCTCCTTCCCCACCTCGGAGCGGAATCTGCAGCTTCTCACAGTCCTATGTCCTCCAGGTGGTGTCCTGGGTCTGTGCAGTCAAACTCCTTGCCCTAGCCCCAAGCAGACACCGGACCCTACTTTTTACCCCACAAGGACAGACAGGTTCAAATTCTGGAGGTCATGAAAAACTTTGGCTTTGTGCTGGTTCTTTTGTTTTTTGTTTTTTTTTTTTTAAGACAGGG
>NW_022196904.1:96236782-96238025 GCF_008632895.1 Mastomys coucha | reverse complement strand
CAGAAATCTGCCTGCCTCTGCCTCCCAAGTGCTGGGATTAAAGGTGTGCACCACCACCGCCTGGCTCCAAGTTGCTCTTGAACTCACTTGATGACCTTGGATTCCTGTTTCTCTTGCTGCCGCTTTGTGAGTGTTGGGATTACAGGCAAGTGAGCATCCTTTATGTTCTGCTGGGGACCTTTGCATGCTAGACAAGCACTACCAACTGAGTAACATCCCTAGCCTAGGATTCTGGTTTTACTCTACTAAAATAAGGAACCACAAGAAGAGTATTGTCAAATTAGTGACACAATTCAACTGGGCATTGAGAGTGATCACGTAGATCTCTGTATAGATAATGGTTTGAGGGGGTAGCAGAGAAAATTAAGAGCATGTTTATGACATTCAAGTGCTGGTTTTTCACTAAGTTCTTGAAACCATCTTGGATTTTATAGGGTCTCTAGTCATTAGAAAGTATGGCTGCTTTAGATATTGCCATTTACGGAAAGGGGCTACTCTTGTTTAGAAAGGGTTATAAAACTGTATGAAGAATATATTCTCCCCAGGAACTCAGGGATGGTAATACAAGAAACTTTGAGTTTAGGATAATACAGAAAAAAATGTAAAATAAACCAGGGGTGGTAGAACATATACATAATCCTAGCACTTCACACAGGAACTCTGACAGCCCAGTGACTTGGGTTCCTTCTGGTCTGTCTGGGCTGGGGTCCAGAGCAGACCTTGGGCGCAAGCTCTGCAGCCAGTCCCACAACACCCAGAGGAAGCTCCACTCCCAGGCATTCTGACACACCTAGGATGAGAGGTGAGGAGGAACCAACATCTGTCCTAACACTGGGAGTAACCGGGACCAAAGGGACCAGGCACACAGGAACTCCACCAGCCCAGTGACTCGGGTTCCTTCCAGTCTGTCTGGGCTGGGGTCCAGAGCAGACCTTGGGCGAAAGCTCTGCAGCCAGTCCCACAACACACAGAGAAAGCCCCACTCCCAGGTAATTTAACAAGCCCAGAATCGTAGGATCCCAGAGGCAGCTTGACTCTGAGCAGTTCTGACACAACCAGGATCACAGGAAGGACAGGGTCCAGTCAGATTTAGCAAGGGCAGGTAGCACTAGAGTTAACCAGATGGCAGGGGGCAAGCATAAGAAAATAAACAACGCAAACCAAGGTCACTTGCTATCATCAGAACCCAATTCTCCCATCATAGCAAGTCCTGGACACACCATCACACTGGAAAAGCAAGATT
>NW_022196904.1:96231274-96235568 GCF_008632895.1 Mastomys coucha | reverse complement strand
TGAAGTCATTCACTCAAGTCAAATAGCTTTGACCATAGCAGGAAGTCTGTATCCAAAAATCGAGCCTAGAATTCACTTCTTGGTATAGCAGAACTATCAACTCTCAGCTTAGCTACGATGGAGGTAAAATCCTTTGGTGATGTGAGGGTCATTGAAATACAGCCTTATTACAATGAAACCCAATGTCTAAAAATTGTTCTTATTTTGGGCTTGTACCACAGTAAGAACCAAGATTTTAAATTATACTAAATACAAAACAAACAAAAAGACTTTATATATTCATGTTCATTTAGGAAAATACTAGTAATGATGTATTATTTTGAAGTATAGAGTTAATATGTTTGGAGTTATTTAAAATTTATATTGAAAAAAATGTATTTTCACTATTGCTGTAGACGAGCACCTACATAAGACTGTTAAATCGATTGTTGTTTTACATCAAACAACTTTTATAATACTTATCTTTATTGTTATAATATTTTATAAATTTTAAGGAATATGACAAAAAAGATATTGTAGGTATTGAAGGGGGGTCTCTGGGAAGAGTGGTGGTACAAAAGGGAAACAAGAATATGATTCAATTCTATTTAATTAAAATATGTTTTTAAATTGAAATTATTTAATTTTCTCATCATAATGCAATAAAAGTTTAAAAAAAAAACTCCTAGCACTTGGAGGACTGTGCTTATGGCTAGCCTAGTTATATCTTAAATTCAAAGCCAGTTTAAACTATAAGGTTTATTTTATTATTTTTAATTATGTATATATCTGGGTCTATGTAATGGGTATGTGCATATTAGTAGTGGTGCCTACAGACTTCAAAGGCATCAGATCCCACACGCTGGAGTTATAGGCAGTTCTGAGATACCTGATTTAGGTGCTGAAAATTGAATTACAATAAACAATAAACAATCTTAACCACTGAGCAATCTCTTCAGTCTCAAGGGTAAGATTCTACCTTAAAATAATATAACAACAAAAACACTAAGGGGCTGGAGAAATGGTTCAGGGGTCAAGAACATTTCTGTTCTCCCAAAGGACCCAAGTTTGTTTCCCGGGCAGCTCACAACCACTTTTAACTCCAGCTCCAGGGTATCTGATAGCCTTTTTTTAGCTTTTAAATCACTTGCAGTCATACACACACACACACACACACACACACATGCACACACACACACACACTAAAAATAAACAAAAGGCAAAATTAAGACAAAGAAAGTAAGCCAAGGTGTAAGACAAGTTTGAAATGTTCACCAGGAAGACTTTCTCTCCTGTGTCCAACTGTATCCTCTGCAGGCCTCTCCCACAGATGTCTAGCAGTTGGGAAGTGAAGGTTTCTCTGGCTTCCAGGAGCCTTCAGCCATCTCAGAGAAAACAGCCTGAATTATGTGAAGCTGCCTTTTTGTAGGGCAAAAATAGCATACTGTAAATTTTATGTCGCCCAACTGAGGACACAGCTCAAGGTGATGACTGGGATGTCGGCTGCCCCAGACGTGGCCATTAAATGCCCTCCAGCTTAGCTGATGGGAAGTTAGCCACAGAGAAAGTCAACCCTGAATGACCTTAGCAGCCAAGGATTATGACAAAGACTAATCTTGCAGAATCAGGGCCAAATCAGGTAAAGACATGATCATGGGGGACTCTGGAGCTCTGCATAGGATGGCAACTGCAATATGGATGCATGAGTTTTGAGGTGCAGAAAATTTACTCCAGGGCAAAGCAGAGAGACTGAAAATGACAGAGTAACCCATTAGTTAAAATGTGACAGAGAGAGGGCATGACATCTGTGTTTCACCTCTTCCACTGAGTCTAACTTCATTGGTTCAACCCTGAAACCAGAGTAGGGCAGATATTCATAAAACAAACAGTTCCCCCCAAAATAATAACAAGCAAGAAATAAAGTGACAGGTTGATTCTTAAATAAATATGACTGAAATCCCATATATTAACAAAGAAAATCTATTGGTGTCAATATACATTGACCACGTAGGTTTATTTCTGGGCACACAGTGAGTCAGAATCAGTAAACGAATGTAATAGATAGCTAGAGGAGGAACACCATTGAATACCTCAACAGAAAAGGTAACAGCTAATGAGGTGGCTGAGCTGAGTGAGTATGTGCTTACTCTGCCAACATGAGGACCTCAGTTAAGATCCCCAGTGTCCCTGTAAAAGCAGGGTATGGCAGAGTACATCTCTAATCTCCTCCCTGCAGGGAGGTAGCCAGGTGTGGGACCATGAAAGGCAGCCTGATTCCTGGTTGAGCTAGGTTCGAAACCCTGATGACCCTGAAGCGACAGCAGGTGTTTTGCCTGGTTCCTGGACACTAGGCTCCTGGCATTAGGCTGCAGCCCTCTATAGATTTACGGCTATCGGTCACGTAAGGGAAATGCTCCAAGTCCCTCCACAGGTAGAGGACGTGACCAGTGGTCTTGTAGCCTCAAGACAGATTGTAGAAATTGAGCAAAATGGAAATACCTCATAAAAATACCAGAAAGCAAGGAAGTCCACTTATCCTTAAGACAAAGGGCTTTTAGAAGAAGTTTACAGAGCAAACACCCATCCCCAAGAAATGCACGCTTCCAGGAGACATCCCCTGGAGAGAGGATTTCCCCCACCCCTCCTGCATGTCACAGGTATCTTATCCTCACCTGGAGGAGAAAGGTCAATAGGATCTAAAGAATGATAAAGAAGATAAAGTGTAACCAGCCCATGTTGTAAACTGTAACTAGCCCACGTTGTAAGCTGTAAAACTCTGTTCTGAAATGGTATAAAAATTTAGAGCTTTGTTTCCTCGGGGTCGCTCTGCTCTCGAATACAGAGTGACCCTAGTATACTAGTTTGAATTAAAAAATTAACCTCATGCTATTGCAGCAGCCTCCTTCCTAATTCTTTGAGAGTGGTGTACCCACACGGAATATAACAAGATCTCCATTTTAATGAGGGACCTAAAGGCCTGGAGACTTAGCCAATTAAGCTTTCCTTCCCAGACACTCCTCCCTGCAAAAGGTACTAGCCTTAGCCCACCCAGAGAAGTGGGGTACGGTTTTACTCACCCACTTTCCGCCATGACAATAAATGCCTTAAAACCATGGACTGCCTCTTTTCACTGGGATCTGCTGTGAGGTGCAATGGAGAAGGCTTTCTCATAAAGAGCCGACCATGTAATCTCCTGCAGAAGGTGCCTCTGTGCCCCCAGCCATGACCACCAAGCCAATCCAGCAGCCAACAAGCCAAGGACTCTTTCCCTCCCTGTGGGACTCAGCCAGAGCCCCCCTCCCCACTTCTGCCCTCAGCTAGACCCAGCCTGCGGGCCCCCAAACCTGGGTGTCCAAGAGCCTGAGAACCAGACAGCCCTGGCCTCCTTGCAAGCCTGGGGACCCTGAGCCAGCTCCTGCTGTCCCCAGGACCTCAGACTGAGCTCCCCCACCCCCGGAGATGTGTCGGAGACTTCTAATAGCCCCACCCCTGCCTGGCACCTGAGTTGGGTAAGCTCAGTCAAAACTTCCCATGTCCCGCCTCCCTGAGCAGCCCAAGCCCTGTGGCAGAGTAGACATGGGACCCAATCTAACCCTACAGCCAGGTCGACCCTGGGGGCTCACAGACCCCTTTGCTGAATTTTTAGACTAAGTGAAAGACTCTGCCTCAAAAACAAGGTGGAGGGGCTGAGAATGTAGCTTGGTGGCAGAGTGACTGATTGCCTCACATGTGTGAGGCTCAAGGTTCAATCATCACTATTACCAAAATGATGATGATGATTGTTACCTCCCCCCTCAGCTATGCCATCGGACTCTGGCAGTATCTGCTTCGAGGCTACCACCTGGGGAGCTAAGACAAAAGCTCTCTGCAGACTGTCTTTGAAGAAGCTGCCTCGAAGTTCACGCCCATGACAACACCTGCCGCCCCCCCTGCCTGAAGACCTTCCGAGCTGCAGGGACTTTGACACCTGACCTTTCCTGCAATGTTTATGTTATGCAAATATCATGTAACCTAGAGATTTGGTTTCGGTTTTTGGTTTTTCATGTGACTATAAAAATCCTGGATTTTCTAAGTAAAGTGGAAGTCTTGATTGGACTATTTCAACTTGGCTTCGTGATTTCTCTGGCATTTCGAATTCTCTTTCAGGTCCTTGTTTCCTCCCCTGAGAGAACCCAGTTCGTGAAACTGCAGGCAGTTTCAATGATGACAATGATGATGATGATAATGGCAATGGTGAGCAACAGAGGAAGGCAGCAGACATTAACTTCAGGCCTCTACACATGTACATATAGGTGAACACTCCTAAATACACGGG
>NW_022196904.1:96203126-96231067 GCF_008632895.1 Mastomys coucha | reverse complement strand
GGGAGAGGGAGAGGGAGAGGGAGAGGGAGAGGGAGAGGGAGACAGACAGACAGAGACAGAAAGGGATACACTAAGGTGGAAAGTAATCAAAGGAGCTACCAATGTTGTTGATGATTCCTTGTAGCCTTCATACACACTTCCATGCATGTGAACACAAACACACACAAATTTAAACAGAGGAACTATATTATGCAAATCTGAGATCCAGCCCTAATAAATAACAAACTTCAGTAGCATGACACTAAGGCTATTATTGAATTTAGGAACAGGACCAGAATTCTTGTTTCTTATTCTTTTTAAATAGTTTGGGATGTTCTATGAAATACTCTAAAATGTGTGAAAAATAAGTAAAACAAATATGATTTTTAAAAGCAGTTGCTATGTAATTATTCAAAGAGGCAATGAGAACCGAGTTGACAATCCAAGATAACCAAGTAAAAAAACTATTTAAGCTAATGAGACAGGTGGCTAATTACAAGCGGGCAGAAATAAAGAACTCCTACAGATCAGAAGATAAAAACAAGCCAATTAAAACTCAACAGCAAAAAGCTAAACTGTAAATTTCATAAATGAACATATATAGGAGTATTCTCTGAATCGTAAGTTATAAAGAAAAATCACAATAAAATATCATCCCTAGAATGGCTGAAACAACAGTGGCAATAGCAAACACAAGTATGTGAAGCAGCTGGAGCACACATGCAATAGCATGGACGTAAAGCAGTGCTTTGAAAAAACCACCTTCATTTCCCTTTCTGTTTGATTGTTTTTGCAACATAGCCCAGGCTGCTTTAAAATGCACTACAAATATCCCAGGCTGACCTTAAACTCACAATCCTGTGTGTGTGTGTGTGTGTGTGTGTGTGACAGAGAGAGAGAGAGAGAGAGAGGATACGAATGCATACGTGTGTGTGGGCTCTCACAGAGGCCAGAAGGACATTGGATCTCCCAGAGATAGAGTTACAAACTGCTGTGGGCTGCCTGATGTGGGTGACAGGAAGTGAACTGTGGTCCTCTGTGAGAGCAGCAAGTACTCTTAATACTGAGGAATCTCTCGAGTCCCCTAACAAGGACTCTCACCACTGTGGAATCTCTCCAGCCCTCTGGTTTTTATTTTTATTTTTTATAAACCCAAATCTATCTTAACATCAAGAAACTCTATTCCTAGGTGTTTAGTCCAGACATAAAAACATGAATTCACATAACTTAAACAAGACTACACACTGCATTCACGTTTTCTACCAGTAAACAGTAAAAAAACAACAGCCCAAGTGTCCAAGAGCAGAAGAAGGAATAGATTCCGATACAGAGTGTAACACTGCTCAGCCCAAAGGGAAAAATGTCAACAAAGCTACCACCACTGCACAGCTACGTTTCAGAAACACCATATATAGCAGAGGAATCCCCTCTGTACACATACACAAGCATGAAGGTCAGGGAAACCATGGGAACAAAAGCAAGAACATAGTTGAACTTGGGGCTGAGAGGAGCACGGGACCAGGGCAGCCTCAGCAGCAACAGAAATAAATACTCTATGCCTGGTGTTCCATGACACACAAGATGCCAAAGCCTTCAAAGCGAACTGAGCACTGAAGATCTGTGAATTATACTAAATATGATTTATATCTCAATTTAATGGAAGGCACTATGTTTAACAGGAAGGCAAAATGTTTTAAAAATGTAAAATTTCTACTTCTCAATGCCAGTAAAAAATAAAAAATGTGAAAGAAAAAGATCTTTAAAAACAGTATAACAAATGTAGATAAAGAAGGTTTATAAGCTAGGTGTGGGAGTCACATAGCTGTAATCCTAGTAAGGAGAAAAATCATGAATTCAAGCTATCTACAGTAAGTTCTAGGTCAGCCTAACCTACATAATGTGTCTAACCTACACTGTGTCTCAAAAACATTCTTCTTCCCAGAAAAAGGAGGAAGAAAAAGAGGAGGAGGAAGAAAAGAAAGAAAATACTCTATTGTTGAAAACACCAAATACTTTAGCTACAGGACATGAAGAAATCCAATTGGTGCTGAATTGGTCCCTGTTATCTAGCCTTCATATTACTTGAGGGAGCTATTCAGGGTGCCAGGGGATAAGTCAGTGACAATCGTATCCACCTGTGAACCTTATGAGCTACAATAATGCTGGGCATGAAAAAAAATCTACATGGCTGTAATAGTAGCACAAATGTTATTGGGGTAACCAACTGCTTTGTGATTTAATTTAAGGCACACAACAGAAGGGAACACATGATTGGTACTGTAAATATGGCCAGGACCTCACAGGTGTGGAGCTCTAAGCCCCAGGCGTGAACATAGCACTATCCTGCTAAATGGATATAATAATATACCCATAATCTACACTCACAGGTTAAAATAGCTCTCAGATGTGTGTGTGTGTGTGTGTGTGTGTGTGTGCGTGTGCAGTTGATGGTGGTTAACATAGACACTCATGTAGAGAATAAGTTTCTATGAAGTGCTCAAACGGTACACCCCATCCCCCAAGGCTTAGAGACCATTGAGGAAGACTGAGCAGAAAGACAGAACTAGAAGTCAGGGAGGACCAGAGCAAAACTCTTATGGATAAGATAGGATTGCTGCATTCAGTACGTCATGTCTGAACCTGTACAAGATGAAGCCATTCGCCATTCTAACATGGATGGAGAGAAAGCCTCATGAGTTTCTCTCCCTAGATGAAGGGTTACTGGTGAGATTGCTTCCAGGGAAGGGAATGTCAGTTTTCTTTGATGATGTGGCCCCTGATCGGTCAATCATGCCATAAGTATATATTTAGCACAAATTGGGCTTGCTTTTTTAAAAAAGAGGACAAAATGTTGAGAGGGAGCTGAAGGTTGGTTGGATCTTGAAGGTGTTAGGGGGGAAGTAAGGGGGAAGAGCTAGGGGGAGAAATATGACGTGAATATGAACAAAATACACTGCATATAAGTATAAAATTCTCAATAAAACTATTACAAAGATCGGAAATTGTTTAGTTAAATAGTAAGATGAATTATTACAAAATACATTTACTATTATTGTTATTAGAAAAGTAAAGATTAATGTAAAAAACTTAAAAGTTCAAAAAGCAACCAAATTATACAGATATTGACTACTTCAATACATGTTATCTCATAATAACATGAAATAAAGTGTATAAAACATACTCAGATGTTATACAGGTGTTTTATTCTACAAGAACTAAATTCTACTTATTCTCAATCACATGCTAGTAGCACAATGTATGTCTATTTACATATGTACATGTGTGTGATGTGGATGTGTGATATATGTCTGTATTTACATGGGCATACGTATGTACATACATATGTAGGCATGTACATGTGAAGGCCTGAAGCTGAAAGCAGGTATCTTCTGAGATCATGCCCTGCTTTATTTATTGAGGCAGGGTCTCTCATTGAACCTGGAGTTCATCAACTCCAGCTTGCCCTGAGGTCTCTCATCTGTGCCTCCCAAGTGCCAGAATTGCAGCCATTTCCACAGCTGCCCATCTTTAATGTGTGTTCTGTAGCTATGAATCCCAGTCCTCATGATTGTGCAGTAAGTCCCTAAGCCAATGAGCCATCTCTCCAGCCTAGCAGCACAATTCTGAACAATATGCTGTCAACATTGTCTTTCATTCCAGGAAGTCCTACGACCAACATGCTTAGAGTAAGAGAACGTCTGTTTGAGGACAACAATGAACAGCTTTTATATTCTAATTATTTCCATATTTATCTTAACTTTATTTCATTTTTCAGGCCTCTACTTTGTGACTGTGCCAAAACTTAAAAATATCTGAATCTGTTATATGGTGATATTGGTTGTTCAGCAAACATTGGTTTATTCAGAGAGGAATGAGATAACTAGCTTTTTGCTGGTAATTTAGTTAAGATCATTAGTTTATAATACAAGAAAGTAACTTCCAATGGATCCACATTATAAAATAGAGATTGTGGTTTTGGGTCCATGGAATCAGACTATCCAGGGTAGATTCCAAGATCTGTCACTCACTATACGAAATTACTTGACCCTCAGAGGGTTTAGTGAGGAACATAGAGGATAATACATATAGATTTCTTGGATCAGGGCTTAGCACATGGTTAGTAAGTACTCAGTAAGTCGGAGTTATTAGCACTGATATGATTGAAACAGGCAGTTTTTATGTTCCTAAGAACAAAGGTATGAGTGGGAAGGATTTTCTAAGTATGACTCAAGGCAGAACTTCCCCAAGGAGAACATTACACATGAATTCATAAACAATAACCCTAAAGGCAAATAAATGCTAACAATTTTAATTTCTAAGAGATCTTAAAAAAAAAGTAACTCATGATATAAGAATGAACTAAAGTTCGAGAGCAAGTCACAGTCCAATGGTCATTATGCTTAGAAAACGCTTACCCTCATCAATATGCTTAGAAAACGCTTACCCTCATCAATATTAAAAAGACACAGATCATCACATCAAAATAATCTTACCAATAAAAAATTTTAAAAAGCATACCATATTTTGCCTAAAACATCACCATACCATAATAGCCCATCATGATATTTTAAGAAAGCCCTGGAAGGGCCACCCTAAATTCAATCATAACTACAATAACTAGGAACCATCTATGATGTCTTGGGAAAGGTAATGACAAGAAGGCACGTATCTTCTTGGTGGCCTGGTGTGCAGCAGAGACGGAAATGTCTGTAAGCACCAGGGACAGTTTCCGTAAGTTATAGAGCCATCATGTTACATTTATAATACAGACATTCACAACCACAGTAAAGCTGATTTAACAATAATGTTTATGAGAAAATGATAAGCTGGCATTTAAATGTGACTTACAAAAACATAAAATAGTAAATCTAGACTAGAGAGAAAACTCACAAGGCATCTAGAAAATCCTCAAATGTCCATATCAGAAATAATCCTGAGGAAACAACCAAGTAATGTAAAAAAATGTATACATGGGAATTTACATCTTAGTGTAAAGCTGAAAATTAGTAGCTAAATATTAATCAATGAGGTTGATTAAAATAGATTATGGTATATCCACATATGCAATCAAACAACAGTAGTCAGAAGGAGTATAACTTAAAATGAAGGTGTGCATGTCTGTTAATTGCTATGGAAAATGTTCATATAAAAAGTAAAATGTCAGATTATAAAAGGACTATGCACAGAGCAATCTTGGGTCTGTTATTAAAAAAGTGTTTGCTTAAGTTTACACATATTAGAAATCCTGAAATAAATATACCAAGGTATTAGTAGACTCTCAGAGTAACAGTGATGTATATAATACCACTCTGGGTGGGAAGAGGCCAGCATCTGGAAATCTCGTGGGGTAGGAGAAAAGCCAGGCAAGGGAAGGATAATCTTACAGATGAAGCACCATTACTTAGGGATGTCAGTTTTCAGAGACCCTGCTGGACATAGAGGAACCATGATCCTCAGGATCAGACAGATCAGAGCAAGGAGATGGCTCCTAAAGAGTCATATGTTTAGAAGATGGTCCAGATGGAGACCATACTCTGTCCCTTTAGTAACATACCAAAGCCAGCAGGGCTTCCTTAAAGGCATATTACCTGGCCCCAGGGAGAGCAGGGGTTGGGGATTAGTGCCAGCACCAAAGTTGGTGACACAGGGCTACCAGTGTGCTGTACTTCTGGCCCTACAGACTGTGGGCTGCAGCCAGGTGAGAAAGGTGTAACTGATGGCGCGTGACTTCTAATGACTTTTAAATATTAAGTGGTTTTGATGACCAAAGTAACAACCACAGCAAATAGAAAAAGAAAAGTCTAGAAGAAGTACACAACTCCCTCAAAATCCTAGGAAAAAGACCGCAGCGGGGGTTGTTGGTGAGAACACACTGGGGAGACAACTCAGCTTGTTCGTTTATGTAAAGAAAGTCACTGTGGGCATCAGGTCCCACTTTGTGGTGAGCAAGGGTGAGTGAGTACCACCATCTCCTGCCTCAGCAGGGTGCCCGTTCAGTTTGCTCAGAGGTGCCCACAAAGCAGTTACACACAGCACACACATGGTCAGACTATGACACGTAACAAGACAGAAAATGAAGAATCTGAGTGTTCTCCACATCTTTAGTGGAGAAGATGCAATCAACTGTTCTCTGTACATAGAAAGAGAACAAAGGATTCTAAAAGACATAGGGTTTCTTTTCCCAAAAAATCATCTGTACCTGTTTCCCTTCCACCATGAGGACTGTTTTCAGGAATCTCCTTACTCACCCGCCACCCCCTTCAGTTCTGAAAGCAAAACCACTTAGGACAGCATTACCACAGTTCTTCACAGGCATTGTGCTTGTTGGAGGGTTTCTGAGTAAGAGGGAGGAGTAAGGGTGGGATGAAGGCAGGGTGAGTTTAGAAAGAAGGCAGATGCTCCAGGAGCATGTTCACCCAGACACACCAACAAAGCAAAGAACCCCTGGCGATCATAAAGCCTGTCTGGGAGGCAACTCTTCCCTGTCAAGGCAGAAGGTTCAGTTCAGGGCAGATTCTTTTTCCTTTCTTCTGTCCCTCTAGCATTTGCTCTCTCATCCATCTGTCACAGCTGCAGAGTTCCCCAGCCATGAAGGGATCTGACCCCAAATTCTATTTTAGTCCTGATGATGCCTGGCATTTACCAGAGACATATGCAACTACTGGGGACAGCTAACTGCTTAGGCAGGTTAGACTTCTCAACTGGGTCACAAAGAGACTTTAAATACCCACATGAAGTTCTGTTCTCTAGCCAGTGTGTGACCAGCCTGGGCTATGTGAGATCCTGTCTTACAACATACATGCATGCACATACACACAGACTCTCTGTCTCATATACATACATACATACATACATACATACATATATACATACATACATACACATGCATACACATACATACATACATACACACACACATACATACACATACATACATACATACATAGTTCATGTGTGTATGCTTACACATATGTGTGTCCATATGACCTACAGAAAAGCCAATGAAGGGACAGTGAAGAATTTAAAACTAGTAAATTACTTCTGTCTCTGTCACACTGTTAATGTTTTCAAATCAGTATTAATTTTAAGTCAAATAGATTTGGAGTTCAAACTCAGTTCTGTTACTTGTGACATACATCTCATCTCTGTGAGTAAGGGTGAGTTATTTAACATCTGTGTCTGTGTATACAGAATAAGAAAAACAGTATTTTGTGTGTGTGTGTGTGGAGTATGGAAAGTCATGTGTCTTTGACACTAGACACTTGACAGAACTTAGCTATTATCTCTGAAATGAACAGGCCTCCTTCCCAGACCTCTGTTTATTTTTATCCATAAGAAAATGGCTTTGCTTCCTACTTTGAGGAGAAAGCAAATGTCATTACTAAGAGGCTTGCATTGTCATCCTCTTTCCAGGCTGAAAATATGTATCCCTCAACTTTGTGAACAGCCCATCCCACTAAGCTCTCCTGGAAACACAATGGACTGTTTCTGTGCTCGCTAGCTCCTCAGGCTCGCTCCTCAGGCTTGCTTCAGCACTTCCTTCCACCATGGAAGCTCTGCATTAGTACTTGTATCTTAAAAATAAAGCTCTTCACTGAAAAAAGGTCTGTCTCCCAACCTTCAACTTTCCTCATGCCTGGCTAAAGTTCCCTAAAGCATTGTTTGAGCAAAGAAACTTCATTCAATCTCTTATGTCCACTCACCTGCTCAGCTGCTTCTATCTAGCTCATGAAACTAGGCTTTATCTAGACAAAAAAAGCATTTGCCATTTTGCTCAATAGACACACCCTCCCTCCTCATCTGGATCTCTCAGAGGCATTTGTGGGAAGAGATGACTTCTTCCTTGTGAACATACACATGTCTCAATTTTGTATTTGTGTTACTTGCTTTCTTCTCCCACAATTCCCCATTTCTTTAAGGAAATGTTTATTTCACACTCTTTTGATATAAGATGTTCCCATGGCATGGTGGCAGGCACAGCTTTCTTTTTATTCTAGATCATCTAGCACCCAGGTTCTTCCAACATGTCTGGACTAGGTCTATCTTTAAGTTTCAGATCCACATATCTATCCCGCTTCACCACTGCAGTGACGCATAGAAGCCTCACCTTCACTATGTACAAGGATGAATTTACAATCTTCCATTTTTAAAGTGTTTTACTTCTAGCATTCTGGGTTCTGTCAATGCAGTCACCACTCACCTAGATGCTAACCAGAGAAACTTTTATGGGTTACTGGTGTTAATAGTAATAACAAAAACACTCAATTAGATTTGACAGAATCTTTCCAGTAGCTCTACCTCATCCAGAAAAGTCATCAGAAAGCAGAGAGGACTCCAAGAAGCTAAGAAGATAGTTAGACAAAACCAAACAAACTCAGCACAATAATAGTTTGGACCAACATAGTAGCCATGAAAATTCACATGGATTGTATAAATAAATAGGCAAAGGACTAAAGGAATATTTGATGGAAAGGAACTGAAATAAGAAGTTGATAAAAGAAGGTTTAGTGGTATCTGAGGTTTTTTTCCTGTTGAGACTAAATACCCTGACAAAAACAACTTAAAGGAAAACTGGCATATGGTTCCAGTCCATCATGGTGGGAAATTCTCAATCGAAGGAGTTTGAGGGAGTTGGCCACATCACCTTCATTCACAGCCAGAAGTCAGCAATGTATGCATAAAGGCTAACACTCAGCTTACTTTCTCCATTCTTATAATACAGTCCTAGATCCTCTGCCTAGGGAATGATACCACCCACAGTGACTGGGTTTTTCCCACTCTAATTACTTAATATAATCCCTCACAGACATACTCAAGAGGCCCAGGAGAGTCTTTTATCAAGTTAACAGTTAACATTAATGATCATAGTTGGTCAGCCAATAAAAAGATCAGTTCAACAATAACAAGTAGAAGATTACAGGCCAAAATGTACTCCCCACCAAACAAACGAACTTCAGCAAGCTAACTAAAAGATAACATGGTGGACATAAAGTCATATATGCTTACCAACATATATCAACAGATTTTATTAACATTTTAAAGATGAAAACTGAAAAAGTTTAAAATCTAGATCTATGTTATTATACAAAACAAGTTCTAAAATATCACAACATTGAAAGTAATGCAAAATATGTGTGTGATCAATACAAATTAAAAGCTTATGTTATGGGCTGGTGAGATGGCTCAGCAGGTAAGAGCACTGACTGCTCTTCTAAAGGTCCTGAGTTCAGATCCCAGCAACCACATGGTGGCTCATAACCACCCGTAATGAGATCTGATGCCCTTTTCTGGTGTGTCTGAAGACAGCTACAGTGAATTACACGGGAGCCAGCGGGGCAGGCAGAGGTCCTGAGTTCAATTCCCAGCAGCCATACACATGATAGCTCACAGCCATCTGCACAGCTACAGTGTACTCATACACATAAAATAAATAAATCTTTTTTAAAAAAGCTTATGTTATATTGGACGGCATGCTGTTTTTCTAGTTAATATTAATCTCTTTTCTTCCCAGGAGAATACCAGTTCAACAGGCCCCATTCATTCAATTTCCTAGGTCCACTTTTGCAAGGATAAACAGTGAACATTTCTGGCCAGCGGTCTTTAGGTGGAAATCTACCGAGTGATAAGTTTGGAGACTTCCACTATTTTCCTGAATTAAAGAAATAGTTGTCACATGACTGCTTTGCCTTCCACCTCCTAGCATTGTCTTACATGTAACACCACATTGCTGTTGGAAGGGGTCAACTCATTTAGTGGCTATGAATTTCAAAGTAAGGATGTAAAATGAAGAAGCAGGAATGAGAAGGATGTTGGACCTTGAGAATCTCCTTTACTGGCATGACCAGCCTAAGCTATTACTAGACTTCTTGGTTCTTGAGGAAAATGAAAAAATATCTCAATCAGCCACTTGATGGCTTACCATAGCATGCAGGAGATCTAATTTTCAGCAGACATAATGACAGGACAAAGTGACCCTGATCCAGCAGATGTGTACTAGAGAGAGAAAGAAATCAACAATTCTACGATGACAGAAATGACTATATCTCTTCTAATAAAGGATTACCTAAGCAGACAACATATATGAGAATATAGATTATTTGAATCATATATTAAGCCCGATCTAGGAGACACATATGTAACTGTGAACTGATGACAGGAGGGAAGACATTCTTTCTATCGTTTAGATTTATGTATGTGCGTAAGTGGGATGCCTGTGCATCACTTGTGTGCTTGATGCTGAGGAGGTCAGAATGTGACACTGGATGCCCTGGTACTGAAGTGATGGACATTTGTGAGCTGTCACGTGGGTCCTAGGAACTAAACTGGATCCTTTACAACAGCAACAAGTGCTTTTATCACCTGAGTCATCTCTGTAGCTTTAAGAATTATTGGTATTTTTTAAATTAAAGATTAAAGAATAGCCATAAAACCTGACCCTTAGGTTAGATGTGGTGATACAAGCCTGTGATCTAAGCACCTGGGAGGTAGGGGGGAGCACCAAGAGGTAGGGAGCACTAGGAGGATGGGAATCCAGCCTTTCTATAGTAGTGACCCACTCACTTCACTGTTTACAAGGGATGTTCACTTTAGGTACCTTTTACATCTATAAAAAGTAAAATACCAAACAGAAACAGACATGGAAATTTAAAACATATTTCTAAATAGTAATGATTATTACAGGAATTAGAAGCTGCTTAGAATCTTCCAGTTTTCCTGATAGGATAGAGCAGGCTGTAATCAAGACACAGACCATCATCCCCTTGGGAGCACATATCCTCCATCTTTGAGGAACCTCATTTGTTGACTTTAACTATGGTAGCCGATCTTAATACCCAGGTAGGCTCAAACTCATTGCTGGTTCTCAGCCTAGCCTTGAGACAACTGGTAAGCAGACAAGAAATTACCATCTTTGGATGACTTAGGTCATTCCTAAATGAAAGTCAAGAGCTGGATGTGACCAATTAGATTCTAATAGGAAAGATTTCAAGAGCTCCTACCCTGTGCAGGACCCTGAGCCATGCTAAGACATAATAAGTTGTTCAAGAGAAATGGGGCCTCAATGGGTCCTCTGGTATAGGTATAAGACTCAGCAAGAGAAATGTCAATAGCATGTTTGTGAACTAGTTACAATCCAGGGACTCTGATTCTAGCTGCAGGTGACCTTGGGTAAGCTCCACTTAACTTTGACAAGGATCTCCCCTCAACCCCCCTGTCTAGATAACACTGGACAGATGAACTCTGAGCTGTACAGTTACTCTCTGACTGACTCCTCCCCACTCTTTAACAGAGTAGTAAAATATAAGAGATAACCAAAGGCAAGAGCTAAGTCTCTGTTTAACTGTCTAATTACTGCCTCAGATGGTAACTGCAGGAGAAACCTATGGAGGAAGGCAGGCTAACCTATACCAGATGGGTGTTTGTATGCCTTCTGGATGAGGAAGGAAAGGCTAGTTTATACCAGATGGGTGTTTGTATGCCTTCTGGAAAAGGAATGCAGAGGGAATTTAGAAGGAGGGTAAGATCTGAGATGGAATCCAAAAGGCCAAGAGAGGAGAAAAGAGTAAAGTCTGTAAGCATATTTCCTCTTTTTTTGTTTTAAGGGGAACACAGAAAGCCACAATGGCAGCATACACTGGAATGAAGAAGTGGGGCTGGAGTGAAGGCCTCCCTTGCCTCTCAGAATGGTGAGGAACAGGTGTTTGTTTTGTTTTGTTTTAGCACAGTTGGGGGTCATGTGTGCCACAGGAAATACTCTGAAATAAGAGCTCCCTGAATATGTCCCCCATACTTCAGTATGTTTGTGGGGTGAGGGAGAGTAGGCAACAAGACAAACGAAGACAGGTTGCACACCAGATCCACCATGGCCAAAGGACTCTGTTGACTGTATGCTGGCAGCCAGCTCGAAATGGTCTTCGGAAAAGCTGCTTATTTTACTCTAAGAATAACAAGGACCCGACAAAGTATCACAGGAAAAAGGTAGAATGGCTTTCTGGGAATCACTGTGGCTGCAGTACAGGGAACAGACAACCAATGAGACCAGGAAGTGACTTGGATTGTATCTTCTTTTTTTTTTTTTTTAATTTATTTATTTATTATATGTAAGTTATTTGGGTACACTATAGCTGTCTTCAGACACACCAGAAGAGGGCATCAGATCCCATTACAGATAGTTCTGAGCCCCCATGTGGTTGCTGGGATTTGAACTCAGGACCTCTGGAAGAGCAGTCAGTGCTCTTAACTGCTGAGCCATCTCTCCAGCCCGAATCATATCTTCTAAACTTTTCCACTTGAGACACTTTTATGTCCAAGAAACTTTTTACACTTCAGGTACACAGGCATCTAAAGTAAGTATATGAATCAAATATCAACTGAGTCTAAATCATAACAAAATTCATTTCAAAACAATTGTTTGGCTCACATACAAATCAAACAAAAAAGCAAATTTGCATGATAATGAAATGGAAATGCTTGGTTATTTTCATGTGATGAATTAAATCTTGACTGGTCTGACTATGAATGCAGATAATCCTAACACTTAAGAGGTAGCAACAGGAATAACAAAAGTGAGCCTTAGCTACACAGAGGGACAGCCTGAGCTAAGAGAGACCTTGTCTTTAAAAAAAAGCAATACAAGGGATGGAGAGCTGACTTCACAGTTCAGAGTGCTTACTGATTTTCCATTAGATCGGAGTTTGGTTCCTAGCACCCATAATGGGTAGTATACAACTGCCTGTAACTCACACCTTCACAAAGGCATACTGATTTATAAAAATGAACATGTATATCAATTTGTGTTTAATTTAGGCATATACAAGAGAAATTAATAAAGCTGATAAAATACTCATGGAATACCTAATGTTTTATTCTTGTATCTTTTTATTTTATTTTATTTAAAATATTTTCTTTATTTATATTTCAAATGTTATCCCCTTTCCTGGTTTCCCCTCTGAAAACCTCTTATCCCACCCCCTGCTCACCAACCCACCCACTCTCGCTTCCTGGCCCTGGCATTCCCCTACACTGGGTTATCAACCCTTCTCAGGACCAAGGACCTCTCCTCCCACTGATGTCCAACAAGGCCATCCTCTGCTATATATGTAGCTGGAGCCATGAGTCCCACCATATGTACTCTTTGGTTGGTGGTTTAGTCCCTGGGAGCTCTTGGGGTACTAGTTGGTTCATACTGTTGTTCCTCCTGTGGGGCTACAAGCTCCTTCAGCTCCTTCGGCCTTTCTCTAGCTCCTCCATTGGGGAACTTATGCTTAGCCCAATGGTTGGCTGAGAGCATCCATCTCTGAATATGTCAGGCACTGGCAGATCCTCTCAGGAGACAGCTATATCAGGCTCCTGTCAGGAAGCACTTGTTGGCATCCACAATAGTGTCTGGGTTTGATGACTGTATATGGGATCGATCCCCAGGTGGAGCAGTCTCTGGATGGTCTTTTCTTCAGTCTCTGCTCCACACTTTGTATCTCCTCCCATGGGTATTTTGTTTTCCCTTCTAAGAAGGACTGAAGTATCTATACTTTGGCCTTCTTTCTTAAGCTTCATTTGGTCTGTGTTATTCTTGCATCTTAATGCATGTCATGCCTCCACTCTGACCAAGTTCTCTGAAAACCAGCACCAAACTGCCCTCTCCATGACAACTGTCACATCTTCCTAGCTCAAAGCTATCTCTGCATTCCACATCCTCACTACTTGTGTTTTCTAGGTTATGTCTTATGTCCCCTAATAAATTCTTCACAATATATTATTTTATATTAACCTGAGAACTAGGCAAAAAATTGACATTGTCATCACAGGTCAATTGGTTCACTGGGTATTCTAAAATGACATAAATATGAACCTTCATTTTAGTTTGTTATTTGGATCCTAATCAGCTAGAGGCACCATATTCTCAATCTTTAAACTACTGATATCCAGTACCCAAGGGTACCAAGGAAGCAGGCATTCACAGCCTTTGCTTGCTGAAGATGGCACTGACAGCTGAAGAGCCAGTTTCTGCCTAGCTTAAAGAGACCTTCTACCCCAGCTCAGACACTCAGTGCTGTGTAGCCCAGCTACCTTTCTGGAAAGAGGCTGATCTCTCCTGTCTGTGATTCACATACATATAACAGTTTACAGAAGTTCCTCTGTTTACACTGCTTCTGGAAGGGAAAAACAAAACAAAACAAAACAACCCATTTTTTTTGAAATCATCCATGTCAGAAGTCTGCCTGAGGCAGAGAATGCTCTCCTCTGGGTAAGCTATCATATCACCTCACAAAAACATCTATTTTCCAAACCCCTGAGGGTGGTCAATGGTCTATTAAGCTAGCTGGGATTTGGCCAAACAGTACACATGCCTAACATCTGGGCCCCCTCAGGCTGGGGCAGATGCACACCTTCTGCTGTATCAGCTCTCTCTACCCCCACCTCTTCCTCTCTTCCTTCCATTTCCTTACAGAAAGGTTTTTTTTTTTTTTTTTTTTTTTTTCCTAGAAAACACCATCAGTGCCAGCTCACCCACTCACAGGTTCTGGAGTGCAGTTATTGGTCACTAGCTATTTTGTCCTTACAATCTCCTTCTTTTGAGGCATGACAGTCACACTCCTAGTGACAGTTACAGACAGAACCCTCCGTGCCCTTGGTATATACAAACTGGCCTGTGTTTCAGGTGAGCCCACTACTTGAGAATATTCTGCTTACTAGAGCAGCAGCAAAATGTTGACAAAACACAGCCTAGCTCCATCTCAAGTTTCTACTTCCATCTTCCCAATCGATGAGGATTCTGGAAAGTGCATCGTTAATCCCATTACATCATCTTATTGAAGAAGATGGCTGGTGTTTACAAAAGGAAATGCTTGCTCCGTAAAATCAATAATGACAGGGCAAGACTCTGGGGGGAATGGACAGTTTGGAATTCCAGCTGGACACACAGCTTCCAGATGGGCAGTGTCACTTAGGAGCTGCTCTCAAAAGTAGGCTAGCTCAGCACTGCACTGGGCACTAGGTAGCTGCCATTGGGCAGGTTGCCTCAAGGCCATTTTACACAGACTGTGGGAGCCACATCTCTGGTCAATTAGCATAGAAGGCAGACTCTCATAAAATGTAACCACTGCCCCAAATGACACACTGACAATCGTTTTCTTATAAAGATCTTAGGAATTATTGAGCTTTTAGTTTCTTTCCCCACCAAATTTTATGTTGTTCAGTCATTAAGCTGTAGGCAATGGGGCTGGGGATATAGTCCTTGCCCAGCATGTGGGAAGCCTTGGGTTCAAGTCCAGTATATGCTGATAATCTCAGCACTGAGGAGTGGAGACAAAAGGGGCAGAAGCTTAAGGTCATTCTCAGCTATACAGAAAGTCAGATGCTAGCCCTGTGGCACAAGGAGGAGCTGGAGCGAGATTGGATGAGAAGAGAGTAGAAGAGGAGGAGAGTAAAAAGGAGGGGAAAGAGGAAGGGAGATGGAAAGGAGAGAAGAGATAGAAAGAGGAGGAGTGGGGAGAAGAAAGAGGAGAGAGAAGAAGGGGCAGGAGGGAAGGAGAGCAAGAGAGAAAGAGGTAAAGTCAATCAAGCCACAAGGCTACATTATGGAAGTTCATGAAGCATCCATGGAGCAGGCTTCACAAGGCACAAGAGACACAGGAAAGAATGGGTGGGCCTTTATAGTCTATGGGGTAGACTAGCAGGTAGGCAACTCAGGCAGGAGATGATTTTGGCCTTCTTTCACATGTATTATTTATATGCTATCTCAGTACTTACTAGAACAGAGGTCAGTCCCTCTGCCTGGTAGAGAAGGGCAAGTGTTGTTTTCTCTTCTGCTATTCAGGTGGCCCAAACCTGAAGCTGCACTGTCAAAAGATGTGTTGGCTGATGAGCTCTCTGCAACCTGAGCTATGAGGAAATGTCATCAGTCTTCCTAATTGGCTTATTAAAGTATTGTTTCCAGCCCTAGGTAATATTTTTCCAGAAAGCATGATTAATAGTTCTTTCCACCTCAGTGTTACAGTTACCATTATTGATTAGGTCTCTGGAAATCTGTCTGGCCAGCCTGCTCCTTCTTCTTCTTCTGATGTGCCATCTATTTAAGCAAAAACAAGACCGTGGGCACAAGACACTAGAAGTGGGTCCTACTGGCATGAGTGACTCACCTGGGAGAACTATGGGAATTGCTGAGTGGTTCTCACAAGTGTGCTAGAATCCAATCACAGTCTTCAGTCCAGAGTTGATGAAGGGATTGGGACAGGCAGGGCACGATAGCTCATGCCTATAATCCTAGCACTTTGGAGGTGAAGGCAGGGAGATGGGCAGCTTGAGGTCATCCCTCACTACAGAGTGAGTTTTAGGGAAGCCTGAGCTACTAGAGACCCTGTCTCACAACAGTAACAAGATGTCAACTACCATATGGAGACACAAAATATGGAGAGTACTGTGACAGAAAATGAGAAGCTCGGATTTTAAAAACAGACCTGTTTTCAAACTTGGGCTCACTAATACTAATGCTTGCTAAAGTCATGGGCTCCTCCTTCCTGTCTTCCTCAGTTTCCTTTACTATAAAAATAATAATAATAATAATAATAATAAAAGAATAATAATACCCATTTCATGTGTGTGTAAGTTAACTGTAAAGCTGGGGTCTGGCACAGAGGAAGTATGGATGGATTGTACTCCTTTTTTCTGTTGTGAACTTGGAGAATACTGTCTAGGCAGAAGCTCCATCAGAAACAATGCTGTCTCTCAGCCTGCAAAAACTTTTAATCTTGATTTCTGTGTATTTTTTTTCTAGCAATTATATTCAGGAAGTATGTTTGAATATGGGTGGTGAGATCAGGGAATTAGGGGGAGAGAGTGAAGCAGGTGGACTCTGGGAAGTCAGATGATGGCAGAATAATGGGGCTGGGTTCTGGGAATCGGAGGGTGTTTTGTTTTGTGTTTCTCATCATGGTAGAGCAGACGTAACACACCACTTTAACCATCTGTAAGTGTGCCTGCTCAGCTGCTATTAGCACTTGAGAATTTGTGGCCACCAGCACTCTCCCCTCCATTAACCTCATCATTCCAAACAGACACTCTGGAGCCATTAAACAATCTTCCTGCCCCTCACGCCTGGCAATCCAGTAGAGGTTCTAAACCTGAAAATCCTATTCCGAACCCAGCTGTGAATTTCTGACAGCCCTGGAATCCTCTCTCTAAAAGGTGTGGGCAGCTAGAGGCACAACTCTGTGTTTGGCCATTCTGCCGGACAGCCCAACACTACTGCTGCTTAGTCGATAGCCCAACACTACCGCTGCCAGACAGCCCAACACTACTGCTGTCGGATAGCCCAACACTACTGCTGCCGGACAGCCCAACACTACTGCTGCTTAGTCGATAGCCCAACACTACTGCTGCCGGATAGCCCAACACTACCGCTGCTTAGTCGTGGCCCTGGACTTTCTTTGGTTAATGATAGGTTGATAGAGATCACCTCCCCCCAACCCCCTTTTTCTTTCTTCAGGGTCAGTCAAACAGACCTTAGCTACTTCTAAAGAAAAAACAAAAGTTAGAATGGGGAAGGGGTATAAAAGACAGAGGTGGTGGATGACATCAAGGAAATAGTGTTTTCCAGACACAGCAGGGCAGTAGTGCAAATGAACTCACAAAGACTGACACAGAATTCATAAGACTTGTACAAGATCAAACCAGACAAAATCCCAGCATGGAGAGGGGAAAGTAGGTGGTAACCCCCAGCACTAGTTGAGTAGGGATTGGCTTTTGATAACTGCTGGGAGAGACAGTAAGCTCTTTAATGATGTGACCTCTGGTAGGTTGACCATATTCCAGGACAAGCTCCACATACAAGAGTTGTAAGGTAACAGCAACTGGATTTGAAGAAAATTCAAGTTGGGTGGCAAGGGAGGGGAGTGGGAGAGGGTGGATCTGGGGGGAGCTAGGGAATGGGACTGAATACAATCAAAACATATTATATAAAATTATATGGGTTAATAAAAATATTTTTAAAAACCTGTTAAAATGGAGAAACAGAATAGAGCTACAAAGCTCACAACTGGGCAGATATGATATCTAAAAAACAGGGAGAGAGAGACTCACTGCTTAAAAGGGCCAGCTCAGTTCTTAAGTGATATCCAGCCACAATCTGGAAATACTGAGTGAGTGTGTGTGTGTGTGTGTGTGTGTGTGTGTGTGTGTGTAAGGCCAACAGGAGGTCTGATGGCTGGTACCTGTAAGGGATTAAATGCCAAAAATAGCTCAAGGCATTAAGAATATGCAGGGAATGAGCAGCTTATGAAGCAGAGGGCAGTGAAACTTCAAACGAAATGCTAATGAGAGAAGAATTCTTCAGGAATTGTGGGTCAGTGGGACCTTCCTCCACTCAACCTACAGCAATACACTTCAATAGCAGCAGGATTATGGATCTTCCTCCCTGACCCAGTTTGTTAAGAAGTTTCTGAGGGATGTCAAACTGATCTGCAACAAAGGAAGGAAATAAATGGTGTAGATAGATTTTCGAGCACTGCCCTGTTTTGAGTAAAGCTATGCTGATGGCCAGGTGACATTTGCATGGCCATCTGGTGACATTTCTTTTTGGGAACAGATTAATAGAGACTGGGGAGGGTGATAAGAGTTGGTGCACAGGCCAATACAAGATCCTCTGGTGGCTCTGTGCACATCCTTTGTAGGAGGAGGTCCCCTGGCTTTTGCTTTGTTTGTTTTTCTATGAGAATGTGGTTGTACAATAATTATCAAATAATCAATGGATGGATGGAGCACTCCTTCAGGGAAGATGGAGAACCTTTTAATTCTGAAAGTATCAATTGACACAAAGCCTAGGTATGCAAGTTTCTTGTTATGAAATCATAAATCTCCTGCCTTAGTAGTCCAGGGTAAAAAGAAAATAAACACCAGAGCCAGTTTGCTCTTCATGGAATCAGTCCAGGTATGTGTGTGCATGTGCATGTGCATGTGTGTGTGAGCGTGTGTGTGACTAAGGCCCGAAGCTACTGATTTGGCTCATCTAGCTGGCCAGAGCCCCTGATGTCTGCCTGTCTTGAACAAATGCTTTGCTGGCTCTTGGCCCACTCCCCAAAGCTCTTCTTCCACTGAGTTTTTCATTCTCATTTCAACATGACAAGATAATAAAATTCTCTCTGTTCTGCTTACCACCTTCTTGACAAGCTGCTATCCATGTGCCAATGGGAAAGATCAGGAAGCTTTTCTTCCAATCTGACTGGAAGCCTCACCTGCCCTCTCTTCCAGTTTTCAGGACCTGTGATGTGCCTTACTGTGAAAATGTTGCAACCAGTATCACTAATGTGTAAGTGAGCTTCCTCTGTGCCTGGCTCTATGACCACTGCCCTGCTCTCACTGAAAATGATCAATGAAGGCCATTTGAATGCAGCATTGGTTGACTGATCAGTACCAGCTTCTTTTCCAGACAGGAAGATCAGCCCCCAATGAGAAGTGAGAGAAGCTTCTGTGAAGGCTATCTGAGGTAGATTGGGAATGCCTGAATGAATGCGAAAGGAAGCAAAGACTAGGGCTCTTCAGGGATGGGGGTGGGGCTCATCTCCTGACAAAGAGAGTCCTTGAAGATACAGAACTACCGTTTCTTTCAGTGAGCAACCACAAAGCACAGCCCTTTGAAACCCAAACAACCCTTTCACAGAGGTCATATATCAGATATCCTGCAAATGAGATATTTACATTACATTTACATAACAGTAT
Organism: Mastomys coucha; assembly: GCF_008632895.1. NCBI lineage: Eukaryota > Metazoa > Chordata > Mammalia > Rodentia > Muridae > Mastomys > Mastomys coucha. The sequence goes on along the minus strand of NW_022196904.1, from coordinate 96,211,378 downwards.
TAAAGTGCTACTTATATCTACAAAGTAGCATCAAAAATAATTTTATGGTTGGGGATCACCACAACATGAGGAACTGTATTGAAGGGTCACAGAATTAGAAAGGCTGAGAAGCGCTGACATGGTACTTGCAAATGAAACCCCATGGAAAGAGGCTAAACCAGGGAAAGGCAGAACTATAAAAATGGGTGCTTTTGGTCAGAGGGATTATGGAAGACATTCAGGATGATCTATTCTTCCATTTAATTTTTTTAATCAAGCAGATTACTTAATAAAGGGAAAAGCCAACACATTATTTTTGAAAAGTAAAATGCATTCCAATGTTTACAAAGGACAAAGATATAGTAAGATTGAGTTTAAAATGTATTTTGAAGCCATGCCTGGTGGTAGGTGTCTATAATCCTTTACTTCTAGAGTCAGAGGGAGAAAGATTGAAGCAGGTTTGAGGCCAATGTGGTCTATATACCCAATATCAGGTCAGATAAGGATAGAGGGGGAGGAAGGGGAGGAGAGAAGGAGGGAGGGAGGGAAGGAAAGAAAGAAAGGGGAGAGGAAGGAGGGCGGGAAAGGAAGGGGAGAAGAAGGAAAAGGGAGGAAGGAGAGAAGGGTAAGGGGAGGAGAGGGAAGGGGAAGAGAAAGAGGAAGGAAAGAAAAGTATTTGGTAGTTAAATAAAAGAAACCCCCCAAAAGATGCTCCAACATATAGTAAGGACACATGCAACCTGAAGGTGGGGGCACTCCGTATGATCGAATTTGCAAACCTCTACTATACACATGCTGCCAGAACAATCAGCTCCAGAACAATCATGCTCCACAGCCTTATTTATAATAGCCAGAACCTGCAAACAACCCAGACGTCCCTCAACAAAGGAGTGGATACAGAAATTGTGGTACATCTACACAATGGAGTACTACTCAGCTATTAAAAACAATAGATTTATGAAATTCTTAGGGAAATGGATGGATCTGGAGAATATCATCCTGAGTGAGGTAACCCAATCACAAAAGAACAAACACGGTATGCACTCTCTGATAAGTGGTTATTAGCCTAGAAGTTTGGAATACAGGAAGAACAACCCACAAACCACAAGAAACTCAAGAAGAAGGAAGACAAAAGGGTGGACATTTCATTCCTTCTTAAAAGAGGGAACCAAATACCCACAGATGGAGTTGCAGAGATTAACTATGGAGCAGAGACTGAAGGAAGGGCAAGCCAGCCTAAATATAGCTATCTCCTGAGAGGCTCTGACAGTACCTGACTAATACAGATGTAGAGGCTCACAGCCATTCATTGAACTGAGTACATGGTCCCCAATGAAGGAGTTAGAGAAAGGACCAATGGAGCTGAGGGGTTTGCAGCCCCTTAGGATGAACAACAATATGAAGTAACTAATACCCTCAGAGCTCCCAGGGTCTCAACCACCAACCAAGACCTGCACATGGTGGGTCTGATTGTTCTGGCAGCATGTGTATAGTAGAGGATTGCAAATTCAATCATCAATAGGAGGAGAGGACCTCGGCCCTGTGAAGGTTCTGTGCCTCAGTATAGGGGAATGCCAGGGCCAATAAGTGGGAGAGGGTAGGATGGCAGGCATGGGGAGGGGGGGTGGAGGCAACAGGGGTTTGTTCTTGTTTTTGTTTGATTGTTTGTTTTTTGGAGGGGAAACTGGGAAAGGAGAAATTTACATGTAAATAAAGAAAATATCTAAAAAAATAAAATAAAAAAAGAAAATAAAAGAAACCCAGAGAGACAAGCATCCACAAGGACTACAAGCTCCCTGATGGTGGGGGCACTCTGCCCACAGCCCTGTCAGAGTAAAGACAGACAATGTTGCTTGGGTTTCACTGCTCTTCTTGCTGGGGTACATAAACACATCTGTCCTCTCTGTCTTATCAGAAGTCACACTGCAGCCTGGACCTTACCTGCTCTTCCCTTCCAGTGGGTTCTCATCCATGGGCTTTCATCGCTCTTTAACACTTTCTTCCTTGCATTGTCAAGATCTGCTCTTACCTCCTAAGAATTACAGCCAAACTAGTTCTTACCAGCTCAGGGGAGGCGGAGAACCCTCTCTGGTTTCTGTTCCCTTCCTCATCTTAAACTGGACATTATCTAAATACTGAATACTTTCCTGTCTCAGGATCCAATTGTTTCTTTTCAAGCCATTCTTAAGGGACATGAAATCAGTTTTTAACCCATCTTCCCTCTCATGCTTCCTTGAAACATACCATAATCCAGTTGGCCACTTTGCTTCTTGGACTATACCATTTCTGATTATTTTAAGGTCTCCAATTAAATTCTACATAGTGTTCTTTAGGAACTCATCCCACATCCATCTCCTTTTTCATCTACAATATTAATTATATAATATTAAATAATTTTACCAATGTCTAATATCCAAAATGGCATAGATAGTGGATCGTGACAATTTACTTTTCTACTTTGAGCCTTGCTTATAAGCTCCAGTTTTATACTCGTCTATCCTTCACATGTATAAAAGACCCTCTCTTTTTACATATGATATATATAAAAATGTGGGGGGGGTGAAGTGCACATGCATGGAGTCAGAGGACAACCTTTAGGAGTTGGTTCTTTCTTTCCACCATGTGGGCTCTGGGGATTGAACTCAGTCAAGCTCAATGGACAGTGACAAATACCCTACCTGTGCATTAACTAAGGATGCATACTCACTAAACACAACATCTTTCTTTAGGTTGTTCATGCTATTATCCAGAAAATCTCTTATCTTTGACTTTTTCCAAATTCAATACAAGATCAATCTTTTGGGAGGGGACCTTAATGATACAATGGTTTCCAAAACACAATCAAACACTGAAGATTTGGTCTATGAGAGATGGGAGATGAAAGTGGAAGGTGGAGCTCACACCTAGAGTTTCTAGGGTATAGCACAGGAATCCAGACAGAGAGTAGATGGCTCCTCCAGTTCCAGGAGAGTCTACAGAGATGAATGCAGCCACAGTCTGAAAGCCAAAGCAGCAGAAAGGAAAGCTGAACCTCCAGAGGGCCATTGTTGAGGAAAACTGAAGATGTCCTGAATGTGACTGGGAAGGCTCAGTATTTTTGAAACTTCAATGTTTCCAGTTGATTTTATATTTGATGCAATCTTAATCAAAATCCCCAAAAGATTATGTATATATAAGCTGATTATAAAATACCTACAGAGATGCAAAGAATGTAGAGAAACCAAAACAATTCTGGGAAAAGTAGGGCAAAGTTAGAGCACACAGACTGCCTGACTTTAGGAATTAACAAATCTACAATTCAAATATTGTGGAATAAAGGTAGATAAATAGAGCGATGGAAAAGAATAAGGAGTCCAGAATGAAATATACAATCAGTTGATTTTCTTCAAAAACATAAAAGGCAATTATGTGGATAAAGTATAATCTTTTTGAGAAATGCTGCTAGAATAATTGAACACCACACACAAAAAATATTTCATACATCATACTACATCCGTATATCAAAAGTAGCTCAAGTGGATCAAAGTCATAAATGTCGGAGGTAAGAATACACAGCTTCAAGAACAGAAAGCCATACTAAATGACTTTGGGCTATATAAAGATTCCTTTGACACACTACTAAAACAGCACATTCAAAATAAAGATGAGATTAATAAAATAGACTTGACAAAAATGAGGATTTTCCCCTTCCAAAGCAAATGCTGAGAGGATAAAAGCATATGTCATAGCTTTGGAGGATGTAATATAGGCCTGCAACATGACCCAGTCATTCTGTTCCAAGGTGAGTGTGTGAAAGAAGGTGTCCATATAAAACATGACGTTCTTGACAACTTTATTTGTGACAACCACCCAAACTGAAAGTAAACCAGTGCTCACCCACAAGTGAGGCCCTCCAGCAGCCAGCAGTGGGGGCATCTCTGCAATGAAACTGTACCAGGCAGAGGAAGGATGGAACTGCAGAGACACATATCAGGATGGATAAGGCCCACAATAATTATTTTGACTGGAGATGCTAACTCAAACTCTGTATGATTCTGACTTATACAAATCCTAGAAAACAGTAACTAATCCAGGGTGACAGAAAACAGATCTCTTTGCCTAAGGGCTTAGAGATGGGTGTCAGGCAGTGGAGGCAGGGAGGTTACAAAAGAACACAAGAGAGTTTTGGGGTAAAGAGTATGTTCATTACTTTGATTATGGGGGATGTTTTTATAAATGTATATACATGTCAAATATTGTCAAATTGCATACTTCAAGCATATGCACTTCACTGGATGGCAATTATCTTCCAGTAAGCCTGTTTTCAAATGCATCTAGAATCTGCTGCTTTCCTCCTGTCTGTGGCCACCACCCTGGAGAGAGTTAACCCTCTCCCTCTAGCCTTTGAGGACATGCTGACCGTGCCTCCCAGAGTGAGAGTCCATTCTGCGTGTAGCTAGAGAGTAATGTTTTAAGAAGACATATCTATCCATGTTACTGGGTGGCTCAAAATCCTTTAAAAAAAGACTCATTAAGACCCAAACATGTTCTCTTGACTATGATTCCCTCCTTACTGACTCTGTTTGAGTTCTTGTCTCTTTTTCCTCTGTTTCTCTTTTTAATCACCCTGCAAGGTGTGTTTCTGAACTTGACAACACTGGTCCTATTGCAGGGCTTTTACACGTCCATTTTCTTTGTTATGGACTTCCCCTTTATCTAGGCATACTCCTAACCTACCTTTTAGTCTTCAATGTTATGTCCTCCAAGGAGGTTAGAACATTCTCTCCACTTCATCTCTGTCACAGTGCTACCCACACGTGTAAGTACTCTGTGCAATTTATTTATGATCTGTTCCTTCTAAGCTTCCAAACAATAGAACCCACTAGGCCCTCACTGCCTAAAATGCTGCCTTCATATAGACAGTCAATGGGCGAAGGCTAAGAGACTGACCCAGAGCTCATGTTCTGACCCAAAAGTCCCTTCTTGGGTTGCAAGGCAGATTTCTTTTCCTCAAGCCACCTATGTAAAAATCCATCCAATACGTATCTGACCCCAGGATGTACTTTCCCCTGTAGTGATTTAGGTTTCAACTTGGTAAATATTTAAAACAGTAATGAATGGCTGGAGGTATGTATGACTTAGCAGGTAAAAGTGCTTGCTGTCAAGCCTGAGGACCTTAGGTCAACCCCTAGAAGCTACACAGAGAAAGGAGAGAACTTTTATTTATGGTTTTTCCCTGACCTCCACAGGTATGCCATAACACACACACACACAAACACACACACACACACCCATATATACTCATATATACATATATACATACATACATACACACACACACACACACACACACACACACACACAAAACCACAATAGAAGGCTTGAGGTACAGTTTGACATATGCAAGACCCTGTGTTTTACTGATAACACAAAGGAAAAAATGAAGGGTGACCAGAGGAAGAAAAGAAAGTGGAAAAAAGGGAAGGTTCGGAGGAAGGAAGGAGAAATGTTCTTTTAAAAAAAACCAGCCTCTCTGATTCAGGAAGCCACAACAGTTAAAAACAAGGACATCAGAAAGTTTTTGGATGGCATCTCTGTGTCTGAGAAGGGAACTGTGCAGCGGCTGACGAGTGAGGCCCCAGTTTCCTAGCTCCAGAAACAAGGTCCTGATCATGAGTACAATTCGGGCTCTTTTGGAGAATAAAAGATTTATATATTGAAAAAAAAAAACCAGTATCTTTCAGTGTTAAATAATTTAAAAAAAATGTACTAGGCTTCTAAGAGAAATGTTAGTTATGTGTGGCATAGCTGAATTTGCAGGTCAGTTGGAATTTTTAAAAGTCAGTCAAGCTCATCTTACTCCTAACATGTATTCTGGGTGTTTCAGCCTGCGACAGTTAACCAGGGAAGAAACCAGATGGGGATGCGCTGGAGAGGATGGGCTCTGGAAGAAATGAAGCCTGACTGGCCGCTGACCCAGTGCTTCCTGTCTTTAGCAGAGCAGTGGCCTAGATTCCCCACTTGCCTAGAGTGGGGCAGGGGAGATAAAGACTGCAAACATGGCCGCTTTCCAAAGCATCTTCCTAAGAAACGGCTCCCCCACTCCCCCACCATGTTTATTTAGACTCCCCTTAATTAGAGCATTTCAGCATGCAGGCATAATCCAATCTGAAGGAACATTTCCCTGGAGAGCCATCTGTCAGAATTAGACCACACTTAGCTACTGGACAGTAAGGCAGTGTTGTAAACACCACAGACGGCTTAGACTCTCCAAAGGCTCAAAACTCATTTTCCAAGCAAGCATACGCCAATCCTAGGGAGAAGGCTTGCTGTCAGGAAGCTGGCTTGCTGTTCTGGACAGTAATGCTTCCAAAGGTAGAAGATCATTAATGCTCACTCTAGGGGTACGTTCTACCTGACCAGTGTTGCCTTTCCTCAGAGAAGAAATTGCTGTCCTTGACAAATCTATTAAGTTTTCCTTTAGATGTCACAGGACCTAAAGTTTTTCTATTCGGCCCATGTCCTCAGCCATGTGACAGTGGAACTGTAGGAGGGAAGCTATGCAGAGCCCACTCCTGCTTCCTGCCTCTGTCTCAGTAGCAGCCAGTCAACTGTGCAGCTCCCATTTTGATACACACCCCAGGGCAAGCTGACTGGCCTAGAAAAGTGTTGGGTGGGAGGTGGGATGGGGGAAGGGGTTAGAAGCTCTCTGCTCAGCATCTCCATCATTGCCCTCCATTTCAGAGGTGATGTTAGACACAGTCCTCCTGTGTCTCTTGCCTTGTCTTTCTGTCCATGCCACCACTGTGCCCAGTTTAGATCTTGACAAGGCTAGTTTGCCTTGTTTATGCTCAGAGCATATGCTGCCTTGATCTTGTGAGAATCCCTCTGAGCTCATGGGAACCATCTTTAAAATGACTGGCAAGTTGTACCCTCTTCCCCTTCGAGGTGATGTAGCCCCTGGCCTCAGAGAGGAATACTTCTGCTTCATGTTCCGGTTCTCCTAGACTCAGCTCACCCTTCATCCACCTTCCCCAGTTCTCTGCCCTAACCTTTCTGATCTGCATTCATTTCTATTGGTTTCACCAAAGAGTAGTCACTCAAAGAAAAATCCCTCATACAAGAATCACTGTCAAAGTTGGAGATGCAGATCAGCTGGTAGAGTGCTTGCCTTGCATGCGCAAAATCCTGGGTTACTCTCCAGCACTGTAAAACCCAGGCACAGTGGCATACATCTGTAAACCCAGTACACAAGAGGTGAACAAAAGATCAGAAATTCAAGGTACTCCTGAGTCACAGAGAGTCATAAGCCACCACTGGATACTGAGAGCCTAGACCCTCACAATATCCTTCACAGCCTCTGCTTCCAAGGAGCCCAACTTAAGATACATTGAGTATACTGGTACAACTTTCATCTTCTCCTTCATTCATCCACACAAAAATGTACTGTGCTAAGTCATAGACTTTGCTTTCAAGAGCATTTACCCCAATGGAGAAGGCAAAGACATAGGTATCAGTGGGTTCGGAATGGAATTCGATTTTATTCAACTTAATTAAGTTTAGTGTTCAGATATAGGGGTACTAGGAACGTACAAATATAGGAAAAAATACAAGATAAAAGTAAACAAAAAATTGTCTGGTTCTATGAATACCAAAGTACACTTGAAGGGAAAAATATCTCTGAAAGACACAAAATAATGATGAAAGCTTGCACGTAGAAGCCGGAGGACTCAGTTCAGCCTCCAGTATACACATGAAAAGCTAAGGATGGCAATGCATACCTGGCACCCCAATGTTGGAAAGTAGAAACAGGACAGGATGATTGTGGGGGTGAAGGGAGGCTCAGTAGCCAGCCAGGGTAGCCAAGTGGTAAACTCTTTACCAGTGAGAGACCTGTCTAAGAACAAGTAGATATCAGTGAAATGGTCTAATGGGTACAAAAATGTTTGCTGCACAAGCTTGGGCCTGATGACTTGAGTTCAGCTTCTGGAAGTAACTCCAGAAGTAGTCCTTTGATCTCTGCAGGTGAGCCACGGCATGTGTGCACCACCCCACCTGTGCTACAAAAACAATAATAGCAAATAAAGTAAAAGAGTAAGGGGAAGAGAGACAGGAACACAGTCCACCTCTGACCTCTGTGTATGCATGTATATGTGTACACACAGAGACACACAGATATACACACACACAAAGACACACAGATATACACACACACACACAGAGAGACATACACACACAGAGAGCTAGCACACACAGACAGCTCACACACACAGTCCAAATGGCCACAATCAAAA
>NW_022196904.1:96198098-96203116 GCF_008632895.1 Mastomys coucha | reverse complement strand
GCCTGCCTCTGCCTCCTGAGTGCTGGGATTAAAGGCGTGTGCCACCACCACCTGGCTATAATTTTAAATGTATGTGAAGCAAAGCTAATAGAACTACCAAGAAGGAACTGAAAATCCATTAGTACATTAGAAAATTTCAAACCATATTTTACCCATAATTGGTACATGAGACTGACAGAAATATCAGTCACTATGAGAAAGTAAGGTGTTGACCTTCTTAAATGTATTCAGCACTTTTATAAAATCAAACATGTAAAAGAACATGTACTAAATTTCACAAGATAGTAATCTATCTGTACAGCAAAACATGCCTCCGACCACATGCACACTGTTACAATAACCCACTGCAAACAAAACACAGAACATTTTAAAATAACACATAAGCCATATTAGGTATTAGAAAGATGAAAACACAAAATATTAGGATTTGTGGACTCATGCTATAGTTAGTACTTCACAGAGAATGTAAAGGCTTAAATGCACCTCCTTAGTTGATATAAAAGGCTATTTCAAGGATACCAGGAAGTTAAAAATATGTAAGAAAGAAGAATTTGCCCATTTTCCCAGGACTTAACTCCAAGCAAGATTGTACAGAACTCCAGTCAACATATTTAAAACAGATGAAACAAATTCTCAAATAAGTCTAAACCATCAGCGCCTTAGGAAGAATGAGAAAATGGCTGGTATTGGTCTCCTAGCCATCAATGTAGCTAGATGATTTCCCACATCTGACCCAGAACACTATAGGCCACATTCCACTAAACACTGTGGGGAAACATGAGTTAATATTATACAAAATCCTCAAGAGAAGAGGAAAGGATACAAGGATCCCTAACTTGCTGGTTGGTTTAATTTTTTAAAGACATGCTCTATGTAGCCCAGGCTGACTAGCAACTGCCTCAGCTTCCTTAGCAGTGGGAATCACATGGATGTGCAACAATGCCTGGCTTTACATATCATTCTAAAGGATCAAATATAAAACCAGATTACACAACTAGTTGAATAGAGATGAAGAAAATAAAATCACAGGTTGGTTTCATTCGTGAGTCTAGTTGCAAAAATCAAAACATTGTGAAACTAATTAACAGAAAAACATGTTTGCACACACACTCATGTGTTTCTGTTTATGAAGAACAATAAATCAGGGAAAAAAATCAACAGAAGTAGAGAACAGTCTTTTAACACATTAAAAGATAAAAGATGCAATTTGTAGGCTTAATACAATAGATTCAGAAAAATCGTATAATAAAACTCAACATCCATTCAGGTTTTCAAACAGGTCTAAATTCGATGTGTCACCTAACTGTGAAATACTTCAAAGAATTTCTTTTAAGATTAGGAACTGGTCCTAGAAAACACAATGACACAAGTAATAAGGACAGGGTGACAGGAGACATCAAAAGAATCAGGAAGGAAAGGACTAACAAGATGGGGCCTGGGGAGGTGTCTCGGGGAGCACAGTGTTTGCTCTGTAAGCATCAGGACCTGAGCTTCGATATCTAGCACCCATGCAAAAGCTGAGAGTGGTCACACACGTCTGTGATCCTAACAACTAGGGAAGAGCCAGGACTGCCACATCCTGGGAGCTTAGTGTCCAAAGTCTAGTCAGTGAGTGCCTGGTTCACAGAGAAACCCTGGACCCTGTCTTAGAGAAGATAATGGAGATGCTAGTACAAGTCTTCAGATGTGGACATCTGTTCCCCATCATACATGTGTGCTTTGACCTGTGCGTGTGGACATACACACACACGCAAACTAAGAAACTGTTCCTTATCCATACATGCTACAACTGTCAATGCATAAAATGCAGCTCTCTGTGATCAAATTATTAGACACAGTGTGTAGCAATACTGATGGGTGGAAGAATACAACTTAAAGCAGGCTAGATCCTGCAGGTGGTACTGTAAGCTGGCCAGACCACTTAAGAATTGTCTTTGACTACTCCTAGGTACATATACTGGGCAAATTATTGCTCCTACTTAATAGTAGATATATACAAGGTTTATAATGTCAATAATTTCTGAAGTAGAAAAAGCTTAGTAATTCAAATGCATGAATTATGGTGTGTTGTATGACAGACGCTAAAATGTCACTATAGAAAATAAAAGCTGTGCGTGGAGGCTCGTGCCTGCAAGCCCAACACTGGGGGTGGGGGGAGGGGTGGGGCTGAGACAGAGATCCGGTGCTCAACGTCATCATCAGTTCCACAGCCAGATCAAAGACAGTGTGAGACAAGATACCCTGTCTCATAGAAGAAACACAACCCCTAAGCAACAGATAAATTCAATCAATTTCAAAAGACTAGGGTTACATACCCAAATGTCAATTATTTTAATAGCAGAATGTCTAACATAATTTAGAGAATAATACAGCAAATGTTATTTCACTGAAACAAATTTAAAGAATAGGCAAAGCTGGGCAGCCTATTGTTATATGATAAATAATTTTTAAAACTAAGGAACCGTAAATCTGAACTTAGTATATGGATTACCTCCAGGAAAGATCTGAGGGACAGTCAGGGACATACAGAATACTATAAAAAAGAAGGATAATGTCCTCTTTATTCAGCTGAGTTTTTACTTTAAAAGCATATGCATGCATCATACACACTGTTGCCTGCATTATAGGCTACAACAGTGGTTCTCACCCTTCCTAATGCTGCAACTCTTTAATACAGTTCCTCATGTTGAGGTGACCACTGACCATAAAACTATTTTGTTGCTATATCATAACTGTAATTGTGCTGCTGCTATGAATCATAACATGAGTATCTGATATCTGACCCCTGTGAATGGGTTGTTCAAGCCCAAAGGTGTCACAACTCACAGGTTGAGAACCACTGACCTAAAAAGTTCCATGCTTTGTTTTGTCCTAACAATCACGCCATGATGAAAGCCCCTGGAGTCTGAGTGTAAGAGGCCTGGAGCTTTGTCCCCTTGGCTTCATGTGTTCCATCCAGCTGTTCTTTCCGCCATTTATCAATCTAAGTAGTCCGAACAGCAGGGTGACTATGTGTCTGATGGGTAGTGGGTATAAAAACAAAAGCAGGTTGAGAGTCAGTGGATTCTCACGAAGACACAGCTCAGGAGACCCCAGCCAGATTCCCAACAGCTGCTTAGATGGAACTTAGCTTCCCAGGCAGCAACTGCAAACCAGGGCTTTGTACAGGACTTTCCAGTCCTTAACGGTCAGTGAACCAAGCCGTCCTTAGGATGATATCCTAAGCTGGTATTGTCAGCTAGAAAAACCAATTGCCAGCCTCTTCTCCCAACTTTGCTCTCAGTGACGTCCACACTGGCAACCTGAAGTCAGGCTCGATGAGAGTAATGACAGTGTGTGAATCAGCAAATGCTACATGTCAGTTGCTCTCCTTTTTCCCCTGGGCCCTGCCCTCCAGCCTGGTGACACTATCTGACAGCATACCTTTAGATATGACACCGTTGTAAAAATTGTATGAACATGGCTTGTAACTTGAAGAACAATGGAATGGTGTATGTTCAAACTAGTAAGCTGCTGGCTACAGAGTGTGCCTGTCTTACCTGTATTCAACCATGCAGAACACACACTTTGGTCATCCCTTACATCCTGCCCTGTCTGGGACAAATGCACATCTATCAGATCTGGAAATATACAGAAATTCCAAAGCTGGCCATTATAAATTGTTGGGAATGACTAAGTAAGTAAATGGAATGAAAGCATGGGATTTAAAGTATTAAAAAATGTAACGGCCTATGTTGTGCCATGGCCCTCTCTGAACTTCCCTCTATCCATGCTGGCAGAAAGGGGATCTCCTACCTTCTACTGTCCCCTGGTGAGAACTGTGATATCCTCTCCCAGGAAGAGACTAACGTGACCACAAAAAGCCTCTGACCCACCAGCCAAACCAAGAAAGTGGTTTCTGGAGTATTTCAGGCTGATTTACTAGGGATCCAGAAGTAAATGTCAAGGGCATGAGCCTCATAGTCAGTGTTCCGGTCAACTTTTCACCAGGAACTCTCCTCTCACTCGACTGAGAAAAATCCCCACCAAGGTCTGTTTTATTATTACTGATCTGGTTTCTGTGGATAAGAGCAAAACCTATCATTTTTATACTCAATAATTTCAACTTTATTCCTCCCCAGGAAAGCATGAAGATTAAGTTTTATTTTAATGTGAATCTTTATTAAGTTCACAATCTCTCCTGAGGAATAAAAAAACTTAACAGGGATTAATTAAATCATGAGTTCACCCACTAAACATCACCCTCAAGTCCAGCATTCCTAGAGCCTCAGCAAATGAGTCCTTCACAAGGAATTTCGTTTTATTCACTATCTTTTTTTTCTCTCTCTCTTTTTGGTTTTTCCAGGCAGGGTTTCTCTGTGTAGCCCTGGTTTTCCTGGAACTCACTCTGTAGATCAGGCTGGCCTCGAACTCAGAAATCCGCCTGCCTCTGCCTCCCAAGTGCTGGGATTAAAGGTATGCGCCACCACTGCTTGGCTTATTCACTATCTTAATACGATAAAAGATGGTCTTGAATTATCATGTGGCATATACCTTTAATTCCAATACTCAGGAGGCTGAGGCAAGGAGGGTTGCCAATGCTGGGCTACCCTGGTCTACACAGATCCTATCATAAAAGTAAACTTAATATCTTAATTTTAGACACCATCATAGAGGTGGGTTGTACCATCAGGAACAACTTGAACTTGGCTTTTCCACTTGACAGCATAGTCAATCAGGGAAGAAACACATGTGACAATGCATACAAGAAAGCGGCACATGCAATGGTGGAAGTCCAGAGCGACATGGAAAGCAAAGACCAGAAAGACTTTCCCCAATTCTGGACTCAGAAAGCTGATCTTTAAAATGGTGTCTAATAGTTCTACTGGAGGACCCAGCTACACCACTCCTGGGCATATACCCAAAAGATACTGCAACATGTAACAAGGACACATGCTCCATCATGTTCACAGCAGCCTTATTTATAATAGCCAGAACCTGGGAACAACCCAGATGTCCCTCAACAGAGGAGTGGATAC